>NW_023397450.1:657243-926768 GCF_011125445.2 Fundulus heteroclitus | reverse complement strand
TGCAATGAGGAGGCAGTGCTGTGCGAAGCACAGCACTGCCTCCCTTGCAAATGCATGGCAGGGCCTATTACTATTCACCTTAAACGGAACTATTATTATTCTTTATTTTCTTCCTCACGATTAATGCGGCCCGAACCGTAGCGTGCACCCCCACAATATAGGTATCAAAACTGTGGCTCGATCTCGAGATGTGTGCTAATACTTTATTGGGATTCGAGTTACCATGGCAACAAAATTAGCGAAAAACCACCCCCAAAAAAACCCATAATAATGAATGGAGTCGGGTAGAAAGAAAGCCTCAAAAAAGCCTCCAAATGACCATTTCAAACGCTGTACTGTGTCGTCATGCTTTCACCTACGAACACCGTTTAACTTCCAGTTTGTAGATATATCTGTGAACTACTCAGAAGTGAAAACGGGATGTGGATATCTTTTATCGTCTCCTCACAAGTACTCCTCAAAGCTCATGTCCAAAAATCAGCGAAATCATCGTTTACAATGAAAGTCAATGACGGAATTCTCCAACCGCTAGAGTGGCCCACTCTAGCTTTTTTAAAGATTTCAAAACTCCGAACAACTTGACCTTACTCGCTCAATTTTCACTCTACGTAGACAAATTATACATCAAAACGTAGGTATTTTGTCAGGATTGGGAAATGTAACCCTCATTGGTGTGGCATTTATAGATTTTTCGCAAATCACCTCAGACCGACACAACCCCGAAACCTCCCCCATTCATTTCCTATGGAGCGGTTTTGAAAAATGACGTCTAAAAATCCAAAACATCACATTTTCGCATCGTCGCTACTCCTAAACCGTTTTATGTACAGACATGAGACTTTCACACATGAATGTCCCAACCCCTCTGGCACTCACAAAAAAGGAATTTTGTGGATAACTGTTACGGTTTTTCTGTTTCCGGCAGGAACAATTTGTTCGGGAGGTAGCGAATGTTCAAAATCCTAAAAACGCTTTGGAGCTGCATTTTTCCCACATCAACCACTTTTTTACATCGTCGCTGTGTCTACACCGATTTTTGTACAAACATAAAAATGAGCTTCATGGTCCTCAAAAGCCTGCTGATACTCATGGTGAAAGAATTATTTTGATATCTCTTATACTTTTTGAGCTACAGCGATTTGTTCGGAACCGTTTAAAGAGGATTTCTGAAAATCCATAAAAATCCCATTTAGATCATAATTTTTTACGCCTTTATTAAACTTTTTCCAGCAAAAAACGATAGCTTTTCTTATTCCCCTATCCATTAGGAAATAAACGCTGAAAAAATTACGTCTCTACCATTTATAGATCAGGAGATATGAAGCGTTGTTCGGGGCAAAGTTCTCCATTATAATCCAATGGGACTTATTGTGAGCAAAGTCTCTGCACTTTTGTAGACTCGCCCGCTGCAGCTGTGTCAGTGAGTTTCCATGACAACGGAACTCTGAGTGCCAGAGAGAGAAGCTCCATTGAGATACAATGGCAACTTTCATCGCTCACTGTAGCGGCTGTGATTAATGTAGAAATCTGAAATTCGCACAGTGACTTCCTCTTAACATTTTAAAATTTTCATGTGACTTTCAGCCATGTGTCAGTTTTCTGTCCCATTTTGGATTTTACATGCTTTCCTACTGGGCCTTTGCTTCCAACAGGACCTGGCATGATAACCAGACACGACCCAATTGGCCAATACAGCACCACCCACATGTGGGAAATGGCACTACACACCATTTTGGTCAAATGTTGTGTTCTGGGCCCAGATGTGGTGAGGCTGAGTTTCTAAAGGAGGCCAATCTGTCCCATGAACTTTGTCACGTTTGGTGGACAATAAGTATTGGCACCCCCTATTTGAGGCACTTCCCAGTACAGGATTTGGACCAAACTGACAGAGTACAATCACCCGGTCATACTGAACACAACCATGTTAGCGGCTAACAGTTAGCATGTTGCTAACCGGAAGTACCTCTAGGAAGGTTTCACCAACTTTTGCTTCACAGAGTCTGTTCGTACTTTAGAGAGAAAGCTCCACAAGAAATTTGGGCTACGTGGCATAAAGCATCTCCAAGCTATGAGGTGTCAAACATCCAATGCTTTTCAATGGGAGACCAAACCCCTTATGGTCCCAAAAATGTATGCCCATATATGGCGCTACAGTATAGCTCAGAGGGAGAGTGCAGGCTTAGCATGCAAGAGGTCGTGGGATTGATTCCCGGTGTGGGAGACTTAGAGTTTTGTATTATATTCGCCACAGTGTGTATATTAAAACATGTGTGCTGATCCCATGAAGTGTTTTTTGTACCACCAGCCATTTTGAGTTACCATGGCAACGTTATTAACAATGTTTTTTCTCCCTATTTGAGGCTCATCCCAGTACAGGATTTGGACCAAACTAACAGAGTACACTCACCCAGTGATACCATACACAACCATGTTAGCGGCTAACGGTTAGCATGTTGCTAACCGGATGTAGCTCTAGGAAGCCTGTACAAACTTCTGCTTGACAGATTTGGTGAATTTTAGGATTTTCTCCCTTTTTAGGCACTTCTCAGTACAGGATTTCAACCAAACTAACAGAGTAACATCACCCGGTGATACTGAACACAGCCATGCTAGCGGCTAACTGTTAGCATGTTGCTAACCGGAAATAGCTTTAGGAACTTCCTACCAACTGCTGATTAGCCAGAGTTCTTCTGCCTTTACAGACAGAGAGGGCTGCAGCTGTCAGTGAGTCTCCATGACAACGCTGCTAGCAAGAGGCTCCTAGGAGGTCCATTGACTTAACATGGCACCTTTCAACGGCCGCTGCGAGGGCTGTGAAGACCGTAGGAACCTGAAATTCGCAGTGTTGCTTCCTGTTGCTAATTCTGACGGTACGGTACGCACCAAGTGGCAGGCGCCTTGCTAAATTTCTTCAGAAATTTTTCTAGTTATTCTTTATTTTTCTTCCTTCACGATTAATACGGCCCAAAACGCAGCGTGCACCCCCACAATATAGGCATCAGAACCTGTGGCTCGATCTCGAGATGTGTGCTACTACTTTTATTGGGATTTCGAGTTACCATGGCAACAAAATTAGCGAAAAACCAACCCCCAAAAAACCCATGATAATCAATGGAGTCGGGTAGAAAGAAAGCCTCAAAAAAGCCTCAAAATGACCATTTTCAAAGCTGTACTGTGTCGTCATGCTTTCACCTACGAACACCGTTTAACTTCCAGTTTGTAGATATATCTGTGAACTACTCAGAAGTGAAAACGGGATGTGGATATCTTTTATCGTCTCTTCACAGTTACTCCTCAAAGCTCATGTCCAAAAATCAGCGAAATCATCGTTTACAATGAAAGTCAATGACGGAATTCTCCAACCGCTAGAGTGGCCCACTCTAGCTTTTTTAAAGATTTCAAAACTCCGAACAACTTGACCTTACTCGCTCAATTTTCACTCTACGTAGACCAATTATACATCAAAACGTAGGTATTTTTGTCAGGATTCGGGAAATGTAATCCTCATTGGTGTGGCATTTATAGATTTTTCGCAAATCACCTCAGACCGACACAAACCCGAAACCTCCCCCATTCATTTCCTATGGAGCGGTTTTGAAAAATGACGTCTAAAAATCCAAAACATCACATGTTTTCGCATCGTCGCTACTCCTAAACCGTTCTATGTACAGACATGAGACTTTCACACATGAATGTCCCAACCCTTCTGGCGCTCACAAAAAAGGAATTTTGGGGATAACTGTTACGGTTTTTCCACAGGAACAATTTGTTCGGGAGTAGCGAATGTGCAAAATCCTGAAATCGCTTTGGAGCTGCATTTTCCCACATCATCCACTTTTTTACATCGTCGCTGTGCCTACACCGATTTTTGTAAAAATATGAAAATGAGCTACATGGTCATCAAAAGCCTGCTGATACTCACAGTGAAAGAATTATTTTGATATCTCTTATACTTTTTTAGCCAGAGCGATTTGTTCGGGATCATTTTCAGAGGATTTCTGAAATTTCATAAAAATGTCCTTTAGATCATAATTTTTTACGCCTTTATTAAAATTTTTCCAGCAAAAACCGATAGCAAGTCTTCTTCCCCTATCCTTTACGAAATAAACACAGAAAAAATTACGTCTCTACCATTTACGGTTCCGGAGAAATCGTGCGTTGTTCGAGGCAAAGTTCTCCATTATAATCCTATAGGCAGACTTGGACACCAAGTGTCTGCACTTTTTTCGACTGGCCCGCTGCAGCTGTGTCAGTGAGTTTCCATGACGACGGAACTCTGAGGGCCAGTGGGAGACGTTCCATTGAGATAGAATGGCAACTTTCGACGCCAGCTGCAGCGGCTGTGATTAATGTAGAAATCTGAAATTCGCACAGTCACTTCCTCTTAACATTTTAAAATTTTCATGTGACTTTCAGCCATGTGTCAGTTTACTGTCCCATTTTTGATTTTACATGCTTTCCTATAGGGTCTTTGCTTCCAACAGGACCTGGCATGATGCCTAGACACGACCCACTTGGCCAATACAGCACCACCCACATGTGGGAAATGGCACTACACACCATTTTGGTCAAATGTTGAGTTCTGGGCCCAGATGTGGTGAGGCTGAGTTGCTAAAGGAGGCCAATCTGACCAATGAACTTTGGTCACGTTTGGTGACATTAAGTATTGGCACCCCTATTTGAGGCACTTCCCAGTACAGGATTTGGACCAAACTGACAGAGTACAATCACCCCGGTGATACTGAACACAACCATGTTAGCGGCTAACTGTTAGCATGTTGCTAACCGGAAGTAGCTCTAGAAAGGTCTCATCATCTTCTGCTTCACAGAGTCTGTTCTTACTTTAGAGAGAAAGCTCCACAAGAAATTTGGGCTACGTGGCATAAAGCATCTCCAAGCTATGAGGTGTCAAACAACCAATGCGTTTCAATGGGGGACCAAACCCCTTATGGTCCCAATACTGCATGCCCATATATGGCGCTACAGTATAGCTCAGATGGAAAGTGCAGGCTTTGCATGCAAGAGGTCGTGGGATCGAAACCCGGTGTGGCAGACTAAGATTTTTGTATTATAATCCCCACAGTGTGTATAATAAAACATATGTGCTGATCCCATGAAGTATTTTTTTATACCATCCGCCATTTTCAGTTACCATGGCAACGTTATAAACGACGTTTTTTCTCCCTATTTAAGGCTCATCCCAGTACAGGATTTGGACCAAACTAACAGAGTACACTCACCCAGTGATACCAAACACAACCATGTTAGCGGCTAACGGTTAGCATGTTGCTAAGCGGAAGTAGCTCTAGGAAGCCTGTACAAACTTCTTGCTTGACAGATTTGGTGAATTTTAGCATTTTCTCCCTTTTTAGGCACTTCTCAGTACAGGATTTCAACCAAACTAACAGAGTAACATCATCCGGTGATACTGAACACAGCCATGTAGCGGCTAACCATTAGCATGTTGCTAACAGAAATAGCTTTAGGAAGGTCCTACCAACTGCTGCTTAGCCAGAGTTCTTCTGCCTTTACAGACAGAGAGAGGGCTGCAGCTGTCAGTGAGTCTCCATGACAACGCTGCTAGCAAGAGGCTCCTAGGAGGTCCATTGACTTAACATGGCACCTTTCAACGGCCGTTGCGGGGGCTGTGAAGACCGTAGGAAGCTGAAATTCGCAGTGTGGCTTCCTGTTGCTATTTCTGACGGTACGGTACGCACCAAGTGGCAGGCGCCTTGCTAAATTTCTTCAGAAATTTTTCTAGTTAGGCGCCTGCCATAGCATTTGCAATGAGGAGGCAGTGCTGTGCGAAGCACAGCACTGCCTCCCATGCAAATGCATGGAGGCACCTATTACTATGCACCTCTAAACGCGTCTCTATCTTATTATTAATATTCTTAATTGTTTGACGCTTAATGTGGCCCGAACCGTGGCGTGCACCCCCACAACATAGGTATCAAAACGTGCGGCTCGGTCGGGAATAGTGTGCTACTACTTTGATTGGGGTTTCGAGTTACCATGGCAACATAATTAGCGAAAAACCACCCCCAAAAAACCCATAGGAATGAATGGAGTCGGGTCGAAAGAAAGCCTCAAAAAAGCCTCAAAATGACCATTTTCAACGCTGTACTGTATCATCATGCTTCCACCTACGAACACCGTTTAACTTCCAGTTTGTAGATATTTCTGTGATCTACTCAGAAGTGAAAACGGGATGTGGATATCTGTTATCGTCTCTTCACAGTTACTCCTCAAAGCTCATGTCCAAAAATCAGCGAAATCATCGTTTACAATGAAAGTCAATGACGGAATTCTCCAACCGCTAGAGTGGCCCACTCTAGCTTTTTTAAAGATTTCAAAACTCCGAACACCTTGTCCTTACTCGCTCAATTTTCACTCTACATAGACAAATTATACATCAAAACGTAGGAATTTTTGTCAGGATTCGGGAAATATAACCCTCATTGGTGTGGCATTTATAGATTTTTCACAAATCACCTCAGACCGACACAAACCCGAAACCTTCCCCATTCATTTCCTATGGAGCGGTTTTGAAAAATGACGTCTAAAAATCCAAAACATCACATGTTTTCGCATCGCCGCTACTCCTAAGCCGTTTTATGTACAGACATGAGACTTTCACACATGAATGTCCCAACCCTTCTGGCACTCACAAAAAAGGAATTTTGTGGATAACTGTTACGGTTTTTCCGCAGGAACAATTTGTTCGGGAGTAGTGAATGTGCAAAATCCTAAAAACGCTTTGGAGCTGCATTTTCCCACATCAACCACTTTTTTACGTCATCGCTGTGCCTACACCGATTTTTGTAAAAATATGAAAATGAGCTATATGGTCATCAAAAGCCTGCTGATACTCACAGTGAAAGAATTATTTTGATATCTCTTTTACTTTTTTAGCCAGAGCGATTTGTTCGGGACCATTTTCAGAGGATTTCTGAAATTTCATAAAAATGTCCTTTAGATCATAATTTTTTACGCCTTTATTAAACTTTTTCCAGCAAAAACTGATAGCAAGTCTTCTTCCCCTATCCGTTACGAAATAAACACAGAAAAAATTACGTCTCTACCATTTACGGTTCCGGAGAAATCGTGCGTTGTTCGAGGCAAAGTTCTCCATTATAATCCAATGGGACTTATTTTGACCAAAGTGTCTGCACTTCGGCCGCTGCAGGTGTGTGAGTGAGTTTCCATGACGACGGAACTCTGAGGGCCAGAGCTAGACGCTCCATTGAGATACAATGGCAACTTTCATCGCTCACTGCAGTGGCTGTGATTAATGTAGAAATCTGAAATTCGCACAGTCACTTCCTCTTAACATTTTAAAATTTCCATGTGACTTTAAGCCATGTGTCAGTTTTCGGTGCCATTTTGGATCAAACCACTTATGTTTCCAATACTGCATGCCCATATATGGCGCTACAGTGTAGCACAGATGGAAAGTGCAGGCTTTGCATGCAAGAGGTCGTGGGATCGATTCCCGGTATGGAAAACTTGGAGTTTTGTATTATAATCCTCACAGTGTGAATATCAAAACATGTGTGCTGATCCCATGAAGTATTTTTTGTACCACCCGCCATTTTGAGTTACCATGGCAACGTTATAAATGACGTTTTTTCTCCCTATTTGAGGCACATCCCAGTACAGGATTTGGACCAAACTGACAGAGTACACTCACCCAGTGATACCATACACAACCATGTTAGCGGCTAACGGTTAGCATGTTGCTAACCGGAATTAGCTCTAGGAAGCCTGTACAAACTTCTGCTTGACAGATTTGGTGAATTTTAGCATTTTCTCCCTTTTTAGGCACTTCTCAGTACAGGATTTCAACCAAACTAACAGAGTAACATCACCCGGTGATACTGAACACAGCCATGCTAGCGGCTAACCGTTAGCATGTTGCTAACCGGAAATAGCTTTAGAAAGGTCCTACCAACAGCTGCTTAGCCAGAGTTCTTCAACCTTTACAGACAGAGAGGGCTGTAGCTGTCAGTGAGTCTCCATGACAACGCTGCTAGCAAGAGGCTCCTAGGAGGTCCATTGACTTAACATGGCACCTTTCAACAGCCACTGCGAGGGCTGTGAAGACCGTAGGAACCTGAAATTCGCAGTGTTACTTCCTGTTGCTATTTCTGACGGTACGGTACGCACCAAGTGGCAGGCGCCTTGCTAAATTTCTTCAGAAATTTTTCTAGTTAATATTATTCTTTATTATTCCACGATAAATGCGGCCCGAACTGTAGCGTACACCCCCAAGATATAGGTGCCAAAACTTGCGGCTCGGTCGGGAATAGTGTGCTACTACTTTTATTGGGGTTTCGAGTTTCCATGGCAACAAAATTAGCGAAAAACCACCCCCCAAAAAACCCATATTAATCAATGGAGTCGGGTAGAAAGAAAGCCTCAAAAAAGCCTCAAAAGGACCATTTTCAAAGCTGTACTGTGTCGTCATGCTTTCACCTACGAACACCGTTTAACTTCCAGTTTGTAGATATTTCTGTGAACTACTCAGAAGTGAAAACGGGATGTGGATATCTGTAATCGTCTCCTCACAAGTACTCCTCAAAGCTCATGTCCAAAAATCAGCGAAATCATCGTTTACAATGAAAGTCAATGACGGAATTCTCCAACCGCTAGAGTGGCCCACTCTAGCTTTTTTAAAGATTTCAAAACTCCGAACAACTTGACCTTACTCGCTCAATTTTCGCTCTACGCAGACAAATTATACATCAAAACGTAGGTATTTTTGTCAGGATTCGGGAAATATAACCCTCATTGGTGTGGCATTTATAGATTTTTCGCAAATCACCTCAGACTGACACAAACCCGAAACCTCCCCCATTCATTTCCTATGGAGCAGTTTTGAAAAATGACGTCTAAAAATCCAAAACATCACATGTTTTCGCATCGTCGCTACTCCTAAACCGTTTTATGTACAGACATGAGACTTTCACACATGAATGTCCCAACCCTTCTGGCACTCACAAAACAGGAATTTTGTGGATAACTGTTACGGTTTTTCCGCAGGAACAATTTGTTCGGGAGTAGCGAATGTGAAAAATCCTAAAAACGCTTTGGAGCTGCATTTTCCCACATCAACCACTTTTTTACATCGTCGCTGTGCCTACACCGATTTTTGTAAAAATATGAAAATGAGCTACATGGTCATCAAAAGCCTGCTGATACTCATAGTGAAAGAATTATTTTGATATCTCTTATACTTTTTTAGCCAGAGCGATTTGTTCGGGATCATTTTCAGAGGATTTCTGAAATTTCATAAAAATGTCCTTTAGATCATAATTTTTTACGCCTTTATTAAACTTTTTCCAGCAAAAACCGATAGCAAGTCTTCTTCCCCTATCCGTTACGAAATAAACACAGAAAAAATTACGTCTCTACCATTTACGGTTCCGGAGAAATCGTGCGTTGTTTGAGGCAAAGTTCTCCATTATAATCCAATAGGCTGACTTGGACAAAAAGTGTCTGCACTTCTTTTAGACTGGCCCGCTGCAGCTGTGTCAGTGAGTTTCCATGACGACGGAACTCTGAGGGCCAGTGAGAGACGTTCCATTGAGATACAATGGCAACTTTCATCGCTCACTGCAGTGGCTGTGATTAATGTAGAAATCTGAAATTCGCACAGTCACATCCTCTTAACATTTTAAAATTTTCATGTGACTTTCAGTCATGTGTCAGTTTTCTGTGCCATTTTGGATTTCACATGCTTTCCTATTGGGCCTTTGCTTCTAACAGGACCTGGCATGATGCCCAGACATGACCCAATTGGCCAATACAGCACCACCCACATGTGGGAAATGGTACTACACACCATTTTGGTCAAATGTTGAGTTCTGGGCCCAGATGTGGTGAGGCTGAGTTGCTAAAGGAGGCCAATCTGACCCATGAACTTTGGTCACGTTTGGTGACATTAAGTATTGGCACCCCTATTTGAGGCACTTCCCAGTACAGGATTTGGACCAAACTGACAGAGTACAATCACCCGCTGGTACTGAACACAACCATGTTAGCGGCTAACGGTTAGCATGTTGCTAACCGGAAGTAGCTCTAGGAAGGTATCACCAACTTCTGCTTCACAGAGTCTGTTCTTACTTTAGAGAGAAAGCTCCACAAGAAATTTGGGTTATGTCGCATCAAGCATCTCCAAGCTATGAGGTGTCAAACATCCAATGCTTTTCAATGGGGGACCAAACCCCTTATGGTCCCAATACTGCATGACCTTATATGGCGCTACAGTATAGCTCAGATGGAAAGTGCAGGCTTTGCATGCAAGAGGACGTGGGTTCGAAACCCGGCGTAAGTGACTAAGATTTTTGTGTTATAATGCTCACAGTGTGTATATTAAAACATGTATGCTGATCCCATGAAGTATTTTTTAGTACCACCCGCCATTTTGAGTTACCATGGCAACATTATAAATGACGTATTTTCTCCCTATTTGAGGCTCATCCCAGTACAGGATTTGGACCAAACTAACAGAGTACACTAACCCAGTGATACCAAACACAACCATGTAAGCGGCTAACGGTTAGCATGTTGCTAACCGGAAGTAGCTCTAGGAAGCCTGTACAAACTTCTGCTTGACAGATTTGGTGAATTTTAGGATTGTCTCCCATTTTAGGCATTTCTCAGTACAGGATTTCAACCAAACTGAGTAACATCACCCGCTGATACTGAACACAACCATGCTAGCGGCTAACCGTTAGCATGTTGCTAACCAGAAGTAGCTTTAGGAAGGTCCTACCAACTTCTGCTTAGCCAGGGTTCTTCTGCCTTTACAGATAGAGAGGGCTGCAGCTGTCAGTGAGTCTCCATGACAACGCTGCTAGCAAGAGGCTCCTAGGAGGTCCATTGACTTACCATGGCACCTTTCAACGGCCTCTGCGAGGGCTGTGAAGACCGTAGGAACCTGAAATTCGCAGTGTTACTTCCTGTTAGTATTTTTGACGGTACGCTACGCACCAAGAGGCAGGCGCCTTGCTAAATTTCTTCAGAAATTTTTCTAGTTAGGCGCCTGCCTTGCATGTGCAATGAGGAGGCAGTGCTGTGCGAAGCACAGCACTGCCTCCCATGCAAATGCATGGAGGCACCTATTACTATGCACCTCTAAACGGCTTATTTATTATTATTCTTTATTTTTCTTACATCACGATTAATGGGGCCCGAACCGTAGCGTGCACCCCCACAATATAGGTATCAAAACCTGCGGCTCGATTACGAGATGTGTGCTACTACATTTATTGGGATTTCGAGTTACCATGGCAACAAAATTAGCGAAAAACCACCCCCAAAAAACCCATAGGAATGAATGGAGTCCAGTCGAAAGAAAGCCTCAAAAAAGCCTCCAATTGACCATTTTCAACGCTGTACTGTATCGTCATGCTTCCACCTATGAACACCATTTAACTTCCAGTTTGTAGATATTTCTGTGAACTACTCAGAAGTGAAAACGGGATGTGGATATCTTTTATCGTCTCTTCACAGTTACTCCTCAAAGCTCATGTCCAAAAATCAGCGAAATCATCGTTTACAATGAAAGTCAATGACGGAATTCTCCAACCGCTAGAGTGGCCCACTCTAGCTTTTTTAAAGATTTCAAAACTCCGAACAACTTGACCTTACTCGCTCAATTTTCACTCCAAGTAGACAAATTATACATCAAAACGTAGGTATTTTTGTCAGGATTCGGGAAATGTAACCCTCATTGGTGTGGCATTTATAGATTTTTCGCAAATCACCTCAGACCGACACAAACCCGAAACCTCCCCCATTCATTTCCTATGGAGCGGTTTTGAAAAATGACGTCTAAAAATCCAAAACATCACATGTTTTCGCATCGTTGCTACTCCTAAACCGTTTTATGTACAGACATCAGACTTTCACACATGAATGTCCCAACCCTTCTGGCACTCAAGAAAAATGAATTTTGTGGATAACTGTTACGGTTTTTCCACAGGAACAATTTGTTCGGGAGTAGCGAATGTGCAAAATCCTGAAATCGCTTTGGAGCTGCATTTTCCCACATCATCCACTTTTTTACATCGTCGCTGTGCCTACACCGATTTTTGTAAAAATATGAAAATGAGCTACATGGTCATCAAAAGCCTGCTGATACTCACAGTGAAAGAATTATTTTGATATCTCTTATACTTTTTTAGCCAGAGCGATTTGTTCGGGATCATTTTCAGAGGATTTCTGAAAATCCATAAAAATCCCATTTAGATCATAATTTTTTACGCCTTTATTAAACTTTTTCCAGCAAAAACCGATAGCAAGTCTTCTTCCCCTATCCTTTACTAAATAAACACAGAAAAAATTACGTCTCTACCATTTACGGTTCCGGAGAAATCGTGCGTTGTTCGAGGCAAAGTTCTCCATTATAATCCAATGGGACTTATTGTGACCAAAGTGTCTGCACTTCGGCCGCTGCAGGTGTGTCAGTGAGTTTCCATGACGACGGAACTCTGAGGGCCAGAGCTAGACGCTCCATTGAGATACAATGGCAACTTTCATCGCTCACTGCAGTGGCTGTGATTAATGTAGAAATCTGAAATTCGCACAGTCACTTCCTCTTAACATTTTAAAATTTCCATGTGACTTTCAGCCATGTGTCAGTTTTCTGTGCCATTTTGGATCAAACCACTTATGTTTCCAATAATGCATGCCCATATATGGCGCTACAGCGTAGCACAGATGGAAAGTGCAGGCTTTGCATGCAAGAGGTCGTGGGATCGATTCCCGGTATGGAAAACTTGGAGTTTTGTATTATAATCCTCACAGTGTGAATATCAAAACATGTGTGCTGATCCCATGAAGTATTTTTTGTACCACCCGCCATTTTCAGTTACCATGGCAACATTATAAATGACGTTTTTTCTCCCTATTTGAGGCACATCCCAGTACAGGATTTGGACCAAACTGACAGAGTACACTCACCCAGTGATACCATACACAACCATGTTAGCGGCTAACGGTTAGCATGTTGCTAACCGGAATTAGCTCTAGGAAGCCTGTACAAACTTCTGCTTGACAGATTTGGTGAATTTTAGGATTTTCTCCCTTTTTAGGCACTTCTCAGTACAGGATTTCAACCAAACTAACAGAGTAACATCACCCCGGTGATACTGAACACAGCCATGCTAGCGGCTAACCGTTAGCATGTTGCTAACCGGAAATAGCTTTAGGAAGGTCCTACCAACAGCTGCTTAGCCAGAGTTCTTCAACCTTTACAGACAGAGAGGGCTGTAGCTGTCAGTGAGTCTCCATGACAACGCTGCTAGCAAGAGGCTCCTAGGAGGTCCATTGACTTAACATGGCACCTTTCAACAGCCACTGCGAGGGCTGTGAAGACCGTAGGAACCTGAAATTCGCAGTGTTACTTCCTGTTGCTATTTCTGACGGTACGGTACGCACCAAGTGGCAGGCGCCTTGCTAAATTTCTTCAGAAATTTTTCTAGTTATTCTTTACTTCTTCTTCCGTCACGATTAATGCGGCCCGAACCGTAGCGTGGACCCCCACAATATAGGTATCAAAACCTGCGGCTCGATTACGAGATGTGTGCTACTACATTTATTGGGATTTCGAGTTACCATGGCAACAAAATTAGCGAAAAACCACCCCCAAAAAACCCATAGGAATGAATGGAGTCGGGTCGAAAGAAAGCCTCAAAAAAGCCTCCAAATGACCATTTTCAACGCTGTACTGTATCGTCATGCTTTCACCTACGAACACCATTTAACTTCCAGTTTGTAGATATTTCTGTGAACTACTCAGAAGTGAAAACGGGATGTGGATATCTGTTATCGTCTCCTCACAAATACTCCTCAAAGCTCATGTCCGAAAATCAGTGAAATCATCGTTTACAATGAAAGTCAATGACGGAATTCTCCAACCGCTAGAGTGGGCCACTCTAGCTTTTTTAAAGATTTCAAAACTCCGAACAACTTGACCTTACTCGCTCAATTTTCACTCTATGTAGACAAATTATACATCAAAATGTAGGTATTTTTGTCAGGATTCGGGAAATGTAACCCTCATTGGTGTGGCATTTATAGATTTTTCGCAAATCACCTCAGACCGACACAAACCCGAAACCTCCCCCATTCATTTCCTATGGAGCGGTTTTGAAAAATGACGTCTAAAAATCCAAAACATCACATGTTTTCGCATTGTCGCTACTCCTAAACCGTTTTATGTACAGACATGAGACTTTCACACATGAATGTCCCAACCCTTCTGGCAGTCACAAAAAAGGAATTTTGTGGATAACTGTTACGGTTTTTCCGCAGGAACAATTTGTTCGGGAGTAGCGAATGTGCAAAATCCTAAAAAATGCTTTGGAGCTGCATTTTCCCACATCATCCACTTTTTTACATCGTCGCTGTGTCTACACCGATTTTTGTACAAACATAAAAATGAGCTTCATGGTCCTCAAAAGCCTGCTGATACTCATGGTGAAAGAATTATTTTGATATCTCTTATACTTTTTGAGTTATAGCGATTTGTTCGGGACCCTCTTTAGAGGATTTCTGAAAATCCATAAAAATCCCATTTAGATCATAATTTTTTACGCCTTTATTAAACTTTTTCCAGCAAAAAACGATAGGTTTTCTTCTTCCCCTATCCGTTACGAACTAAACGCAGAAAAAATTACGTCTCTACCATTTACGGATGAAGAGATATCAAGCGTTGTTCGGGGCAAAGTTCTCCATTATAATCCAATGGGACTTTTTGTGAGCAAAGTCTCTGCACTTTGGTGCAGAGACTTTGGCCGCTGCAGGTGTGTGAGTGAGTTTCCATGACAACGGAACTCTGAGGCCCAGAGGGAGAAGTTCCATTAGGATACAATGGCAACTTTCGACGCCCGCTGCAGCGGCTGTGATTAATGTAGGAATCTGAAATTCGCACAGTCACTTCCTCTTAACATTTTAAAATTTTCATGTGACTTTCAGCCATGTGTCAGTTTTCTGTCCCATTTGGGATTTCACATGCTTTCCTATTGGGCCTTTAGTTCCAACAGGACCTGGCATGATAACCAGACACGACCCAATTGGCCAATACAGCACCACCCACATGTGGGAAATGGCACTACTGACCATTTTGGTCAAATGTTGAGTTCTGGGCCCAGATGTGGTGAGGCTGAGTTGCTAAAGGAGGCCAATCTGACCCATGAACTTTGGTGACGTTTGGTGACATTAAGTATTGGCACCCCTATTTGAGGCACTTCCCAGTACAGGATTTGGACCAAACTGACAAAGTACAATTACCCGGTGATACTGAACACAACCATGCTAGCGGCTAACGGTTAGCATGTTGCTAACCGGAAGTAGCTCTAGGAAGGTCTCACCAACTTTTGCTTCATATAGTTTGTTCTTCCTTTAGAGAGAAAGCTCCACAAGAAATTTGGGCTACGTGGCATAAAGCATCTCCAAGCTATGAGGTGTCAAACATCCAATGCTTTTCAATGGGAGACCAAACCCCTTATGTTCCCAATACTGCATGCCCTTATATGGCGCTACAGTATAGCTCAGATGGAAAGTGCAGACTTTGCATGCAAGAGGTTGTGGGATCGATTCCCGGCGTGGGAGACTAAGAGTTTTGTATTATAATCCCCACAGTGTGTATTTTAAAACATGTGTGCTGATCCCATGAAGTATTTTTTTTTACCACCCGCCATTTTGAGTTACCATGGCAACGTTATAAACAACGTTTTTTCTCCCTATTTGAGGCTCATCAAGGTACAGGATTTTGACCAAACTAACAGAGTACACTCAATCAGTGATACCAAACACAACCATGTTAGCGGCTAATGGTTAGCATGTTGCTAACCGGAAGTAGCTCTAGGAAGCCTGTACAAACTTCTGCTTGACAGATTTGGTGAATTTTAGGATTTTCTCCCATTTTAGTTACTTCTCAGTACAGGATTTCAACCAAACTAACAGAGTAACATCACCCGGTGATACTGAATACAACCATGCTAGCGGCTAACCGTTAGCATGTTGCTAACCGGAAATAGCTTTAGGAAGGTCCTACCAACTGCTGCTTAGCCAGAGTTCTTCTGCCTTTACAGACAGAGAGAGCTGCAGCTGTCAGTGAGTCTCCATGACAACGCTGCTAGCAAGAGGCTCCGAGGAGGTTCATTGACTTAACATGGCACCTTTCGACGGCCGCTGCGGGGGCTGTGAAGGCCGTAGGAAGCTGAAATTCGCAGTGTTGCTTCCTGTTGCTATTTCTGACGGTACGGTACGCACCAAGTGGCAGGCGCCTTGCTAAATTTCTTCAGAAATTTTTCTAGTTAGGCGCCTGCCTTGCATGTGCAATGAGGAGGCAGTGCTGTGCGAAGCACAGCACTGCCTCCCAATGCAAATGCATGGGCAGGGCCTATTACTATTCACCTCTAAACGGCTTCTTTATTATTATTAATATTCTTTATTTTTCTTCCTTCACGATTAATGCGGCCCGAACCGTAGCGTGCACCCCAACAATATAAACATCAAAACCTTCGGCTCGGTCTCGAGATGTGTGCTACTTCGTTTTTTGGGGTTTCGAGTTACCATGGCAACAAAATTAGCGAAAAACCAACCCCCAAAAAACCCATGATAATCAATGGAGTCGGGGAGAAAGAAAGCCTCAAAAAACCCTCAAAAGGACCATTTTCAAAGCTGTACTGTGTCGCCATGCTTTCACCTACAAACACCGTTTAACTTCCAGTTTGTAGATATTTCTGTGAACTACTCAGAAGTGAAAACTGGATGTGGATATTTTTTATCATCTCTTCACAGTTACTCCTCAAAGCTCATGTCCGAAAATCAGCGAAATCATCGTTTACAATGAAAGTCAATGACGGAATTCTCCAACCGCTAGAGTGGCCCACTCTAGCTTTTTTAAAGATTTCAAAACTCCGAACAACTTGACCTTTCTCGCTCAATTTTCACTCTACGTAGACAAATTATACATCAAAACGTAGGTATTTTTGTCAGGATTCGGGAAATGTAACCCTCATTGGTGTGGCATTTATAGATTTTTCGCAAATCACCTCAGAGCGACACAAACCCGAAACTTCCCCCATTCATTTCCTATGGAGCGGTTTTGAAAAATGACGTCTAAAAATCCAAAACATCACATGTTTTCGCATCGTCGCTACTCCTAAACCGTTTTATGTACAGACATGAGACTTTCACACATGAATGTCCCAACCCTTCTGGCACTCAAGAAAAATGAATTTTGTGGATAACTGTTACGGTTTTTCCACAGGAACAATTTGTTCGGGAGTAGCGAATATGCAAAATCCTGAAATCGCTTTGGAGCTGCATTTTCCCACATCATCCACTTTTTTACATCGTCGCTGTGCCTACACCGATTTTTGTAAAAATATGAAAATGAGCTACATGGTCATCAAAAGCCTGCTGATACTCACAGTGAAAGAATTATTTTGATATCTCTTATACTTTTTTAGCCAGAGCGATTTGTTCGGGATCATTTTCAGAGGATTTCTGAAATTTCATAAAAATGTCCTTTAGATCATAATTTTTTACGCCTTTATTAAACTTTTTCCAGCAAAAACCGATAGCAAGTCTTCTTCCCCTATCCTTTACGAAATAAACACAGAAAAAATTACGTCTCTACCATTTACGGTTCCGGAGAAATCGTGCGTTGTTCGAGGCAAAGTTCTCCATTATAATCCAATAGGCAGACTTGGACACCAAGTGTCTGCACTTTTTTAGACTGGCCCGCTGCAGCTGTGTCAGTGAGTTTCCATGACGACGGAACTCTGAGGGCCAGTGGGAGACGTTCCATTGAGATAGAATGGCAACTTTCGACGCCAGCTGCAGCGGCTGTGATTAATGTAGAAATCTGAAATTCGCACAGTCACTTCCTCTTAACATTTTAAAATTTTCATGTGACTTTTAGCCATGTGTCAGTTTACTGTCCCATTTTTGATTTTACATGCTCTCCTATTGGGTCATTGCTTCCAACAGGACCTGGCATGATGCCTAGACACGACCCACTTGGCCAATACAGCACCACCCACCTGTGGGAAATGGCACTACACACCATTTTGGTCAAATGTTGAGTTCTGGGCCCAGATGTGGTGCGGCTGAGTTGCTAAAGGAGGCCAATGTGACCAATGAACTTTGGTCACGTTTGGTGACATTAAGTATTGGCACCCCTATTTGAGGCACTTCCCAGTACAGGATTTGGACCAAACTGACAGAGTACAATCACCCGGTGATACTGAATACAACCTTGTTAGCGGCTAACGGTTAGCATGTTGCTAACCGGAAGTAGCTCTAGAAAGGTCTCACCATCTTCTGCTTCACAGAGTCTGTTTTTACTTTAGAGAGAAAGCTCCACAAGAAATTTGGGCTACGTGGCATAAAGCATCTCCAAGCTATCAGGTGTCAAACATCCAATGCTTTTCAATGGGGGACCAAACCCCTTATGGTCCCAATACTGCATGCCCATATATGGCGCTACAGTATAGCTCAGATGGAAAGTGCAGGCTTTGCATGCAAGAGGTCGTGGGATCGAAACCCGGCGTGGCAGACTAAGATTTTTGTATTATAATCCCCACAGTGTGTATATTAAAACATATGTGCTGATCCCATGAAGTATTTTTTTGTACCACCCGCCATTTTCAGTTACCATGGCAACGTTATAAACAACGTTTTTTCTCCCTATTTAAGGTTCATCCCAGTACAGGATTTGGACCAAACTAACAGAGTACACTCACCCAGTGATACCAAACACAACCATGTTAGCGGCTAACGGTTAGCATGTTGCTAACCGGAAGTAGCTCTAGGAAGCCTGTACAAACTTCTGCTTGACAGATTTGGTGAATTTTAGGATTGTCTCCCATTTTAGGCACTTCTCAGTACAGGATTTCAACCAAACTAACAGAGTAACATCACCCGGTGATACTGAACACAGCCATGCTAGCGGCTAACCATTAGCATGTTGCTAACGGAAATAGCTTTAGGAAGGTCCTATCAATTTCTCCTTAGCCAGGGTTCTTCTGCCTTTACAGACAGAGAGAGGGCTGCAGCTGTCAGTGAGTCTCCATGACAACGCTGCTAGCAAGAGGCTCCTAGGAGGTCCATTGACTTAACATGGCACCTTTCGACGGCCGCTGCGGGGGCTGTGAAGACCGTAGGAACCTGAAATTCGCAGTGTTACTTCCTGTTGCTATTTCTGACGGTACGGTACGCACCAAGTGGCAGGCGCCTTGCTAAATTTCTTCAGAAATTTTTCTAGTTAATATTAATATTCTTTATTTTTCTTCCTTCACGATTAATGCGGCCCGAAACATAGCGTGCACCCCCACAATATAGGCATCAAAACCTGTGGCTCGATCTCGAGATGTGTGCTACTACTTTTATTGGGATTTCGAGTTACCATGGCAACAAAATAAGCAAAAAACCACCCCCAAACAACCCCATAGGAATGAATGGAGTCCGGGAGAAAGAAAGCCTCAAAAAAGCCTCAAAATGACCATTTTCAAAGCTGTACTGGTTCGTCATGCTTTCACCTACGAACACCGTTTAACTTCCAGTTTGTAGATATATCTGTGAACTACTCAGAAGTGAAAACGGGATGTGGATATCTCTTATCGTCTCTTCACAGTTACTCCTCAAAGCTCATGTCCAAAAATCAGCGAAATCATCGTTTATAATGAAAGTCAATGACGGAATTCTCCAACCGCTAGAGTGGCCCACTCTAGCTTTTTTTTAAATTTCAAAACTCCGAACAACTTGACCTTACTCGCTCAATTTTCACTCTATGTAGACAAATTATACATCTAAACGTAGGAATTTTTGTCTGGATTCGGGAAATGTAACCCTCATTGGTGTGGCATTTATAGATTTTTCGCAAATCACCTCAGACCAACACAAACCCGAAACCTCCCCCATTCATTTCCTATGGAGCGGTTTTGAAAAATGACGTCTAAAAATCCAAAACATCACATGTTTTCGCATCGTCGCTACTCCTAAACCGATTTATGTACAGACATGAGACTTTGACACATGAATGTGCCAACCCTTCTGGCACTCACAAAAAAGGAATTTTGTGGATAACTGTTACGGTTTTTCCGCAGGAACAATTTGTTCGGGAGTAGCGAATGTGCAAAATCCTAAAAACGCTTTGGAGCTGCATTTTCCCAAATCATCCACTTTTTTACATCGTCGCTGTGGCTACACCGATTCTTGTACAAACATAAAAATGAGCTTCCTGGTCCTCAAAAGCCTGCTGATACTCATGGTGAAAGAATTATTTTGATATCTCTTATACTTTTTGAGCTACAGCGATTTGTTCGGGACCGTGTTTAGAGGATTTCTGAAAATCCATAAAAATCGCCTTTATATCATAATTTTTTACGCCTTTATTAAACTTTTTCCAGCAAAAACCGATAGCTTTTCTTCTTCCCGTATCCGTTACGAACTAAACACAGAAAAAATTACGTCTCTACCATTTATGGATCAAGAGATATGAAGCGTTGTTCGGGGCAAAGTTCTCCATTATAATCCAATGGGACTTATTGTGAGCAAAGTCTCTGCACTTCGGAGACTCGCCCGCTGCAGCTGTGTGAGTGAGTTTCCATGACGACGGAACTCTGAGGGCCAGAGGAAGAGGCTCCATTGAGATAGAATGGCAACTTTCGACGCTCACTGCAGTTGTTGTGATCAATGTAGAAATCTGAAATTCGCACAGTCACTTCCTCTTAACATTTTAAAATTTTCATGTGACTTTCAGCCATGTGTCAGTTTTCTGTACCATTTTGGATTTTACATGCTTTCCTATTGGGCCTTTGCTTCCAACAGGACCTGTCATGATAACCAGACACGACCCAATTGGCCAATACAGCACCACCCACCTGTGGGAAATGGCACTACACACCATTTTGGTCAAATGTTGAGTTCTGGGCCCAGATGTGGTGAGGCTGAGTTTCTAAAGGAGGCCAATCTGTCCCATGAACTTTGGTCACGTTTGGTGACAATAAGTATTGGCACCCCTATTTGAGGCACTCACCAGTACAGGATTTGGACCAAACTGACAGAGTACAATCACCCGGTCATACTGAACACAACCATGTTAGCGGCTAACGGTTAGCATGTTGCTAACCGGAAGTAGCTCTAGGAAGGTATCACCAACTTCTGCTTCACAGAGTCTGTTCTTCCTTTAGAGAGAAAGCTCCACAAGAAATTTGGGCTACGTGGCATAAAGCATCTCCAAGCTATGAGGTGTCAAACATCCAATGCTTTTCAATGGGAGACCAAACCCCTTATGGTCCCAATGATGCATGCCCATATATGGCGCTACAGTATAGCTCACAGGGAGAGTGCAGGCTTTGCATGCAAGAGGTTGTGGGATCGATTCCCGGTGTGGTAGACTTAGAGTTTTGTATTATAATCCCCACAGTGTGTATATTAAAACATGTGTGCTGATCCCATGGAGTATTTTTTTTTACCACCCGCCATTTTCAGTTACCATGGCAACGTTATAAACAACGTTTTTTCTCCCTATTTGAGGCTCATCCCAGTACAGGATTTGGACCAAACTAACAGAGTACACTCACCCAGTGATACCAAACAACCATGTTAGCGGCTAACAGTTAGCATGTTGCTAACCGGAAGTAGCTCTAGGAAGCCTGTACAAACTTCTGCTTGACAGATTTGGTGAATTTTAGCATTTTCTCCCTTTTTAGGCACTTCTCAGTACAGGATTTCAACCAAACTAACAGAGTAACATCACCCGCTGATACTGAACACAGCCATGCTAGCGGCTAACCGTTAGCATGTTGCTAACCGGAAATAGCTTTAGGAAGGTCCTACCAACAGCTGCTTAGCCAGAGTTCTTCAACCTTTACAGACAGAGAGGGCTGTAGCTGTCAGTGAGTCTCCATGACAACACTGCTAGCAAGAGGCTCCTAGGAGGTCCATTGACTTAACATGGCACCTTTCAACGGCCACTGCGAGGGCCGTGAAGACCGTAGGAAGCTGAAATTCGCAGTGTTATTCCTGTTGCTATTTCTGACGGTACGGTACGCACCAAGTGGCAGTCGCCTTACTAAATTTCTTCAGAAATTTTTCTAGTTAGGCGCCTGCCATAGCATTTGCAAGGAGGCAAATGCATGGAGGCACCTATTACTATTCACCTCTAAACGCGTCTCTATCTTATTATTAATATTCTTAATTGTTTGACGCTTAATGTGGCCCGAACCGTGGCGTGCACCCCCACAACATAGGTATCAAAACGTGCGGCTCGGTCGGGAATAGTGTGCTACTACTTTGATTGGGGTTTCGAGTTACCATGGCAACAAAATTAGCGAAAAACCACCCCCAAAAATCCCATAGGAATGAATGGAGTTGGGTAGAAAGAAAGCCTAAAAAAAGCCTTCAAAAGACCATTTTCAACGCTGCACTGTGTCGCCATGCTTTCACCTATGAACACCGTTTAACTTCCAGTTTGTAGATATATCTGTGACCTACTCAGAAGTGAAAACGGGATGTAGATATCTTTTATCGTCTCTTCACAGTTACTCCTCAAAGCTCATGTCCAAAAATCAGCAAAATCATCGTTTACAATGAAAGTCAATGACGGAATTCTCCAACCGCTAGAGTGGCCCACTCTAGCTTTTTTAAAGATTTCAAAACTCCGAACAACTTGACCTTACTTGCTCAATTTTCGCTCTACGCAGACAAATTATACATCAAAACGTAGGTATTTTTGTCAGGATTCGGGAAATGTAACCCTCATTGGTGTGGCATTTATAGATTTTTCGCAAATCACCTCAGAGCAACACAAACCCGAAACCTCCCCCATTCATTTCCTATGGAGTGGTTTTGAAAAATGACTTCTGAAAATCCAAAACATCACATGTTTTCGCATCGTCACTACTCCTAAACCGTTTTATGTACAGGCATGAGACTTTCACACATGAATGTCCCAACCCTTCTGGCACTCAAGAAAAATGAATTTTGTGGATAACTGTTACGGTTTTCCCACAGGAACAATTTGTTCGGGAGTAGCGAATGTGCAAAATCCTGAAATCGCTTTTGAGCTGCATTTTACCACATCATCCACTTTTTTACATCGTCGCTGTGTCTACACCGATTTTTAAAAAAATATGAAAATGAGCTACATGGTCATCAAAAGCCTGCTGATACTCATAGTGAAAGAATTATTTTGATATCTCTTATACTTTTTTAGTTACAGCGATTTGTTCGGAACCGTTTTAAGAGGATTTCTGAAAATCCATAAAAATCCCATTTACATCATAATTTTTTACGCCTTTATTAAACTTTTTCCAGCAAAAACCGATAGCAAGTCTTCTTCCCCTATCCGTTACGAAATAAACACAGAAAAAATTACGTCTCTACCATTTACGGTTCCGGAGAAATCGTGCGTTGTTCGAGGCAAAGTTCTCCATTATAATCCAATGGGACTTATTGTGACCAAAGTGTCTGCACTTCGGCCGCTGCAGGTGTGTGAGTGAGTTTCTATGACGACGGAACTCTGAGGGCCAGAGGAAAAAGCTCCATTGAGATACAATGGCAACTTTCATCGCTCACTGCAGCGGCTGTGATTAATGTAGAAATCTGAAATTCGCACAGTCACTTCCTCTTAACATTTTAAAATTTTCTTGTGACTTTCAGCCATGTGTCACTTTTCTGTACCATTTGGGATTTCACATGCTTTCCTATTGGGCCTTTGCTTCCAACAGGACCTGGCATGATAACCAGACACGACCCAATTGGCCAATACAGCACCACCCACCTGTGGGAAATGGCGCTACTGACAATTTTGGTCAAATGTTGAGTTCTAGGCCCAGATGTGGTGAGACTGAGTTGCTAAAGGAGGCCAATCTGACCCATGAACTTTGGTCACGTTTGGTGACATTAAGTATTGGCACCCCTATTTGAGGCACTTCCCAGTACAGGATTTGGACCAAACTGACAGAGTATAATCACCCGGTGATACTGAACACAACTATGTTAGCGGCTAACGGTTAGCATGTTGCTAACCGGAAGTAGCTCTATGAAGGTCTCACCAACTTTTGCTTCACAGAGTCCGTTCTTACTTATGAGAGAAAGCTCCACAAGAAATTTGGGCTACGTCGCCTAAAGCATCTCTAAGCTATGAGGTGTCAAACATCCAATGCTTTTCAATGGAGGACCAAACCCCTTATGGTCCCAATACTGCATGCCCATATATGGCGCCACAGTATAGCTCAGACGGAAAGTGCAAGCTTTGCATGTAAGAGGTCATGGGATCGAAACCCGGCATGGGAGACTAAGATTTTTGTGTTATAATCCCCACAGTGTGTATATTAAAACATGTGTGCTGATCCCATGAAGTATTTTTTTGTACCACCCGCCATTTTGAGTTACCATGGCAACGTTATAAATGACGTATTTTCTCCCTATTTGAGGCTCATCCCAGTACAGGATTTGGACCAAACTAACAGAGTACACTCACCCAGTGATACCATACACAACCATGTTAGCAGCTAACGGTTAGCATGTTGCTAACCGGAAGTAGCTATAAGAAGCTTGTACAAACTCCTGCTTGACAGATTTGGTGAATTTTTGGATTTTCTCCCTTTTTAGGCACTTCTCAGTGCAGGATTTCAACCAAACTAACAGAGTAACATCACCCGCTGATACTGAACACAACCATGCTAGCGGCTAACCGTTAGCATGTTGCTAACCAGAAGTAGCTTTGGGAAGGTCCTACCAACTTCTGCTTAGCCAGGGTTGTTCTGCCTTTACAGACAGAGAGGGCTGTAGCTGTCAGTGAGTCTCCATGACAACGCTGCTAGCAAGAGGCTCCTAGGAGGTCCATTGACTTAACATGGCACCTTTCAACGGCCGCTGCGGGGGCTGTGAAGACCGTAGGAAGCTGAAATTTGCAGTGTTGCTTCCTGTTGCTATTTCTGACGGTACGGTACGCACCAAGTGGCAGGCGCCTTGCTAAATTTCTTCAGAAATTTTTCTAGTTATTCTTTATTTTTCTTACTTCACGATTAATGCGCCCCGAACCGTAGTGTGCACCCCCACAATATAGACATCAAAACCTGTGGCTCGATCTCGAGATGTGTGCTACTACTTTTATTGGGATTTCGAGTTACCATGGCAACAATATCAGCGAAAAACCAACCCCCAAAAAGCCCATAATAATCAATGGAGTCGGGTAGAAAGAAAGCCTCAAAAAAGCCTCAAAATGACCATTTTCAACGCTGTACTGTGTCGTCATGCTTTCACCTACGAACACCGTTTAACTTCCAGTTTGTAGATATATCTATGAGCTATTCAGAAGTGAAAACGGGATGTGGATATCTGTTATCGTCTCTTCACAAGTACTCCTCAAGCTCATGTCCGAAAATCAGTGAAATCATTGTTTATAATGAAAGTCAATGACGGAATTCTTCAACTGCCAGAGTGGCCCACTCTAGCTTTTTTCAAAATTTCAAAACTCCGAACAACTTTAGCCTACTCGCTCAATTTTCACTCTATGTAGACAAATTATACATCAAAACGTAGGTATTTTTGTCAGGATTCGGGAAATGTAACCCTCATTGGTGTGGCAGTTTTAGATTTTTCGCAAATCACCTCAGACCGCCTAACAAGTGGTGCGCTCTGTTCCTCGTCTTTATGTTAACAGTAGCTCACACGCCTACCGTAAAACCTGTTTCTTAGCGCAATATGCTGATGCGCTTTTTCTACCGTAATAACAGCAACATTTTCTCCCTCAGACATAAACTGTTAACATTGGGGACAGCTTTAGCCGGGGTCCAGCTTTAGCAGGTGGTCCAAAATGGACAAGCCACGGAAATCGGGGGATGTCTGCTCACCCAGCTACAGTATGCCTGTTAAGTCAGCCTTAGGTTCTGAGCTAAGCTACAAACTAAGCTAACAGAGAAATACCTGTCGACGGCTTTTTAAACTTTCTTTTTATGCGTTTTGCGGGTTTTTTATTGTGTAAGTATATCGTTACAGTTATTTGCTTTAATACTTTATTTATTAAAATATGTATTTTATATGTGAAGTCATGCGTCACATCGGGTGACAAAACGCAGCTCCCTGATTGGCTATATTGTCGGTAGTTATGGGCCATTGTTCTCTGGAATGTTCCTTTCCAATTCTGCTTTCGTCGAGGTAAGACGTCTTTTTTCTCTCTACGTAAAACATGCTGTTTCGTTGCTTTTTCTGACTTAAATATTGTTAGAATTGTTTATGGATGATAGACTAGGTGTGTGCTTTGAAATTGGTGGGTTTTTTTCTGTCTTTGGCTGTTTAACCGTACTTGCTAGCTTGATTTGAATTAGCTTGTACCCAGAGCCAGGTCTGCATGCTAAAGACAGTTGCTTGTATCAGAACGTTCTTCCCTTTCAAGAATGGGAACATCTTTCTCATGTCCGAAGATGTTCTCATCCTTGATAGGGAAGAACATTGGTTTGAGAGAGGCCTAGATTAAGCCATTTTTGTGAAGAAAAAACGGGTGGAGGTCACTGAGCTATATCATACTAGCCTCGTGAGACCATCCTGATCTCGCGAGCTTTCAAGGTTTCACTCGCAGATCAGTCTGGCTACTCTCCGTTAAAGAGAATTTGGAGCCGTTCACCAAACGAACGTCCAATCAGCGTTGTCTTTGAGGCGGGTTGAGGTGTGACGCAACGAGAAGATCGACAGTTCAGTCTAAAGAACATGGCGGCTTCAGCCGATGAAACTAGCGTTAGCGTGGCTATAGAGCAAGTTTTATCAGAATTACAGAGTATTTCTTTGCTGAGCTAACGAGCCTTTACCTACAGCAAGAGTAGCTTGGCTTGTGGTTGTGTTTTCGTCACCGCTCTGTTACGAGCGACGACGAAGCATGTTGACGAGTACGTCATATGCTTCGTTGATCTGATTGGTTTATTTGGCTTGTCTATCACCAACATAGGCCAATCAGCTAACCAGTATTTTCGCCCCTTCCCAAAATTACTTCAACGGAAGGTTTCCAGATGGATATGCGAAGCAAATCTATCTGGCGGCGTCAGGTTAATATCATACACTGGAGTGCTAATTTTGCCGAAAAACTGAAGTCACTGGCCGCCATCTTGCTACTCCCTACTCTCACTGAATCCCATAACATTTGGTTGCAACAACAAGCAGTTTTCTGGCTGTGTGAAAACGTTTCATAGGTAATTCTACAGTCAGTGGATTTACTAACACTATTTGTTCAGATTAAATATGTGTATATGTATGTGTATATATATATATATATATATGTATGTATATATATATGTACATGTATGTATGTACATGTATGTATGTATATATATATATATATATATATATATATATATATATATATATATATATATATATATATATATATATATATATATATGTGTGTATATATATGTGTATATATGTGTATATATATGTATATATATATGTGTATATATATGTATATATATGTATATATATATATATATATGTATATATGTATGCATATATATATGTATATATGTATGTATATATGTGTATATATATATATGTGTATATATATATATATATATATATATATGTATATATATGTATGTTTACATCCAGTGTATGATACGTCTCCAACCACCAGCCCTCCAGAGACCTACCATCCCCCCCACCACCACTCCTATCAACGACTGACCCATCCACACCTTCAGCCCTACCTTCCTTCCCCCTCACAGTCACACCAATGCAGGTGAGAGGACAGCTGACGAGGCTGAAACAAAGGAAAGTCTCAGGACCGGACGGAATCCCCCCCAGGCTACTGAGGACCTGTGCAGATGAGCTCTGTGAGGTCCTCAGCTACATCTACAACCTGAGCCTCAGCCTGGGGGTGGTGCCCACCCTGTGGAAGACCTCCTGTGTGGTACCGGTTCCCAAAACGCCGCACGCCAGGGAACCGGCCGACTTCAGACCAGTCTCCCTGACCTCCCACCTGATGAAGACCATGGAGCGCCTCATCCTAGCACACCTGCGCACCGTGGTGAGCCCCACCCTGGACCCACTGCAGTTTGCCTACCAGCCAAACATCGGAGTAGAGGATGCCATCATCTACCTGCTGCAGCGGGCGCTCACCCACCTGGAGACCACTGGGAGCGCTGTGAGAGTCATGTTCTTTGACTTCTCCAATGCTGCACTGTAACTGCAACTGTGAATTAATGTGCAATAACCAGGGTACAATAATCTATTTAATACACTGTCCTACAACCCGTGCAATAATCCTGATGTAGTGACTTCTGCTGCTATCAACACCTGAACATAAGTCAGTACACATGTATGTATGTATGTATGTATGTATGTATGTATGTATGTATGTACAAATGTATACAATGTATATGCACATATATACGCGTAGGTACATATGTATGTAGGCGCATAGATATATATATATATATATATATATATATATATATATATATATATATATATATATATATATATATATATAGACCACTAAGAATGTAAATGAGACATTTACATTCCTATTTCCTTTTTTGTATTTTTATTTTTTGGTATTCTTTCTGACCCATTGTATATATGAAGACTCACTGTATATAACTGAATGCACCTTCCCTACTCTGCACCTTCTTGTATGAGCCGATGTGACGAGTGAATTTCTCCATTGTGAGATCAATAAAGACCATCTTATATATATCTATGTATGTATGTATATATATATATATACATATATATATACAGGGTCCGAAATTAACACTCGCCAGTCGCCAAATGCGAGTAAATTTCCCGTTTGGCGAGTGAATTTCAGAGGGCTAGCTGCCACATGGCGAGTAAATGTTTGTACCAAATAAAATAAAAGTAACATAAAAATAACAAAACCCATACGATCCGTTCACAGCTCTGTCCATCCAGAGCTCAGTCTAGACCCGCCTTCTGCGGTGCTGGTTCAGCTTCTTTCACATTCAGAACCAGTCATGGCTGTACGCTGGATCAGAAAACAGATCTGCTAACCAGATACAGTCTAAAACGCCAATTAGTCTGTTTATAAGTTTCGTTCTTATTTATTCTGATTTTTTTTAACTACCTGCGCTGCGGCTCTGTGCTTCACCGCTCTTACTGCGCCTCCCCCGCCCCCTCTCAGAGCAAGGTGCTTTTATCAGCGGCCAGCCTTCAAAACGTGAATCGCTACGTTTAATGTCCTTCCACTCGTACCAAAATGTCCCAATTAAAGTCAGTAGGAGAGTCGGTAACTGTTTTTCATGCTCTTTTGTTTTTAACGACACAGAACCAGCGGTGCTTCGGTGGACGTGGTGCGTTGCGCTTGAAATCAGGTGCGCAAAATTACGTTACATGTAACCTGTAACATCGGGGGCGCAGCGCACGAGGGTAAAATCCAGCAGCGAGATCAGCGTAAAGACGCAGCGTGAACCCTGAGTGCTTTAAGTGTTGCAGCTGAGGGGGAAAATTTTGAACCATACACAGGGGCGGTTCTGAACAGGGGCCAACAGGGGCCTGTGCCCCTGTAGAACTGTTCCTGGCCCCTGTTATGGCCCCTGTACTAAAAACATGATGTTAAATTTGTTAGGATGATAAATGCTGACAAAAGATAACGTGACTGACTGGTCATTTGGATCAGTTGCATTTTTTTCGTTTATGGTTTTACCCAATAATAAAATAACAAAATAATAAAAAAATAAATATAAAAAAATAACAATAATTAAAATCAAGCTGTTTCACATTAAGCTCCCGCTGTATTGAGAAAAGATCAGGGGTCTGCAACCTGCAGTTCCAGAGCCACAATTGGCTCTTTGGCTTACTTAATATTTTAAACGATGAAATGTTGACCTGTTAATCTGTAGTGTTTTTTATCGGCTGGATGTGAATCTGATAATTCATATTGTGTCTTTTATAATCAACTACAATATATATATTTTTTTAATTCAGGAAACAAAGATTCTCTTCCAGGTTCCAGTCAGCCACGCCCCCAACGACTCCCCCATAATTAACATAATTCACTCTTAATTTTTATAAAAGTTGAGGGTCTGGTCAACAATTTAATATTTTGGCCGGTAAAAAATATGGCATGGCGGTTGCTTTTTACATCTACCGGCCAACTTGGCCGGTGAATAACAAAGTTAATTTCGGCCACTGTATATATATCTATATATTATATATATATATAATATATATATATATATATATATATATATTACTATTATATATATATATATATGTATATATGTATGTATGTATATATATATATGTATATATGTATGTATGTGTATGTATGTATATATATGTATGTATGTATGTATATATGTATGTATGTATATATATATGTATATATGTATGTATGTATATGTATATATATATATATGTATGTATGTATGTGTATATATATATATATATATGTATGTATGTGTATATATATATAGTATATATATATATATATATATATCGAATGTATATATACTCTCTCTCTCTCTCTCTCTCTCTCTCTCTCTCTCTCTCTCTGTTCTCTGTCTCTCTCTCTGTCTCTCTGTCTCTCTGTCTCTCTCTCTGTCTCTCTGTATGTCTCTGCTGTCTGTGTGTACTGTCTGTATCTCTTCTCTATCCTCCCGTCCTGCCTTTCTCCGTCTTGCTCGTTTTAAGCAAGATAACATAAAAGTATATGTTGTTGATTAAGTCAGACTCTGGGACCATACATCTATGACAGGGAGGGCAATTTCACTTAGGTTTTTCCTGGATAGGCGATGAAATTGAAGTTGGGGAAAGTCCTTTTTCTATTTGTCCTTCAAGTATTCAGCCCTGGAAAAAGGGTGGAAATTTAAAAAAAAAACATTACTACATTCAGTTTTACTACCTATCTGATGGTTCACAGTTTTACAGCTCTATTCCAAAATAGGCAACATGCAGTACGGTGGGTTGTCCCACACCTCTGACCTGCCAGTTTACCGAGCTTTAAAGTGGCTCCAAAGTGGAAGATAAACCCCAAAATATTTGCTTAATACCAATTCATGTCTTTTATCTCAATGTTTTCTTTAACGGATTAATTCTTTCAGTAACATTAATTCCAGTTTTCCTTGCTTCTCATTACAGCTTTCCACTTGTGCGAGACTTCTGCATTTTGGAAATTTCCTTGTGCTACCAGCGCTGTTACAAATTACAACACAGACATTATTATTCTGTATCAACACATTAAAGGCACCTTACATCAGAATCCCATCATTGACAAACCGCATCCCTGATTTGCATGTTCGATTACAACACAAAACCGCGCACACACACACACACACACGGACACGGACACCATTATTGACACATATACACAGCACAAATTACTAGCATCCTTACAAATACAACTGTTTTACAATACATATTTAAGGAATATTTTTCTGTGTGCTTTTTGGATAACATAAGTTTCCTTCCAAGTCTTAGTCTTTCTGAAAGCTTCCCAGGATGCCAAGAAGGGGTAGGCGCTCGGAGGGGGCCAAGAGGAGATGGAGGCGTCTGAAACAGGAGGATTTGCAGTCCACCTCATCGGATCGCACCAAGGTAAGATATAGATGATAGTAGAATACAAAAACAAAGTTTGTCTTTTATGTATTACTTAAAGTAACCTTTTGCAAAATTTGCAGTTATGACTGTTTTGGATTGTATTTAAACGAAAGTTTTTGTTAAAACTTAGGCGTCGTCGACTGCCACGGTGTGCCAGGAGGAGCTACGTGAGCCATTGACCTTTTTTTGGTGCAGGTATGTAGTTAAAAATCCCTACATTTGTGCTTTTTACTTTCCAAAAGCTGTTAAGTTTCATTCTGTTGTCTGTGCTTCTCTAAACAGGCCGGGGGACGGGGCATCGTCATCGGGTGAAGCAGTGGCCGCGCTCCGATGTGACTGGGCTCAGTCACAAGTTGGTCCTCCCAGCTGAGGCTCCGGAGAAGAAGGTAGTTTTACATTCTACTTTATCCACAAACATCACAATTAGGGCTGGACGATATAGAAAAAAAGCTTATCGATAAAAAAATGCAAATTGATCGATATCGATAATTATTGAAAATATTTAAAACCATATTTTATGTGCAGCTCTGCCTGGACATTTTATGATATTGCTAAATGATTTAATTGTAATAAAGAACACAAACACAGAATTCCAATTAAATCTTTATTTAACCAACTTTTTTAACCAGACCTGAGTTATGTTATTAAATACTGACAAAGAATAAACTAACGTGACCAGTAAAATGACCAAAATAAATATACCAAATAAATAAATAAAATAGCCTATTTAGGTGGGAATAGTATACTAGTTACTTCTCAGGTTTCATAATTGAGAGGCTGACGCAGGGCTGAGGTCCGAGGTTGTGGCGTGGGAAGACACAAGTTGCAGCTCATTTTGCACTGATTCCCTGAACTACTTGCTCTATTTAGGGAGCGCTGTTAGAGAAAAACTTTATATCGCGGATCAAGAGTGGCGAGTAGTTGTTTGAAGCCAGGTTCTTCAACTGCAGAGAACAGCAGCATATCCATCACTATGAAGCATGTTACTGCATACGTGATGTCCTTATGCCGCTTTTTCATTTTATCACAAAGAAGGGAGCCCAGTTTAGCTGCTGTACCTGCTTTGTTTTGGAAGAACTTCCAGAACATTATTAGGAAGACAACGCGCAGCAGCGCGGGGCTGCACAGCTGTAGCATCAACTAATATGATAGGCTGAAAGGCAGGAAGGAGAACTCTCTATCGAAGTTTTATCGACCCTATTTTTTCCTATCGCGCCACACGTCTACTGATCGATATATATTGTTGTTGAATTATCGTCCAGCCCTAATCACAATATCAATTTAAGAACACTATTATTAATCCTTTTTTGGGTTCTTTTTTAGTTTGCTCTGTTGGTTGGTGACTCGCATTTACGTGCAATCGTAGATGGCTTTGTCACCATGCCAGAGGGCAAGTTCTCCTTTGGGTTCCTTGCAACCCCCGGGGCCTCTGCGGCTCAGTTGAGGCGTGAGGTGCAGAAGGCAGTTCTACCACGGACTCCCGAGGTAGTCTGCCTGTTAGCACCCAGCAACAACTTGACCGCCAGCAGGACACCGGAGGAGGCAGCTGTGGACTTTGACGACTTGCTGGCCACCATCTGCAGCCGATGGCCTAACGTACATTTAATTAAGATTGCATTTAGATATTATCAACCACATGTACATTAAAAGCCATTAATGTGAAGTTGTGTTAATTTATTTTATCCTATTCTGTCTCCGGATTCAAACTGCAGGTGGTTGTTGTGGACTTTCCTCCACGTCTTGTTGTGGAGGAAAGCCTGCAGCTTCTGCTGTGGCAGGCGTACCAACGGGTGGTTACTCGGAGAAGTAAGTGTTTTGCTGAGCTTTTCTTAACACTGAAACTACTGTTCATGTTGTTTTGCTGATGACTGATAGCATTTGCTAATGGTAAGAGGTGGGAAATCCTGGTTCAGAAAGTAAAACAACTGTGCAGAGATTACTTCTAAGAATGTCCTGCTCCATGAAACAGAGAGGGAGTAATGTTTAAACAGTGGTCCCAAACTGCAGTCTTCCAGGGCCGGTATCCTGCAACCTTTACATGCGTCTTTCCATCAAAACACCTGACTGAGATTGGAGCTCATTAGCAGAGCTGGGCTGCATGTTAATAACATACAAATGCATTAATTCATGTGTATAGGACAACAGACGCATCTAAAAGCTGCAGGACATCAGCCCCTAAGGATTTCAGTTGGAGACCACTGGTTAAAAATCACCTGCTTAAGTAAACAGCATGAAGGAAAACCAGACAGACATTTCACTTTCCAAAGCAACATTTACCCACCTCTGCTTATTACGGTTATCATTTTAGTTGTCATCTCACTGATAATAGTGTAACATAAATCTTCTGTTTCAAATGCTGCTTTTCATGCCTCTATGTTTTGACGTTACCTACACATTACAGTTATGTTGGAATGACAGGAATCAAAAAAATTACAACTTTTTCTTTCTTTTTTTCTCTTTGGAGGTGTTCGGTACCTTTCTGTTGCTGAATACTTCCCTCTGAGTCGTCTGGAGCTGTGGAGCAAGGATGGCGTATGTTAAACATCACTATAAAAATGGTAATGAATGTTTACTGGAAATGTTTTCATGTGGTCATGTTTGATCCTCTGTGGCAGGTTCACCTGAGCGACAGTCCTGGGATGGAGGTTCTTGCCCAGCTGCTGTGGGTTGCCACCTACACGCAGCTGGATGCAAGTGAACCGAAATCTCCAGCTCCTGTGCCGGCTTCCCCTCCCCCGGTCAGACATTCCCCTCCTCCTAGGCTGGTGGTGGTCGGCGAGGTGGCGTCTCCACGTACTTCCAACCCCTTCGAATGGACACTCGTGGAAGGTGGCCAGAAGGTAATGACTTATTTATTTGACCTAATTTTCCTTTTTAGCTCTTATATGCTTTAGCACATTTGTGCCTCTGAGTGATTTGTGGTTTCAAACATCCATGAAGCAGCAGGTCCAGGGTGATGGTCCACACACCAGTAAGAGGATGGTTGACCAACAGGTCAGTATTGGCTAATCTTTTACTAAATCCGTGTCTGCACTTTATGTACGCATGAATGTATTTTAAGCATTTTTTTTTTAAAGGGAGACCTGCTGGACTTTTCCATTCCTCCAAATCCTGTGTGGTTCAGCCCGGCGTTGCTGGAGGAGATGGATCGGATCGTCCCCTCGTCTGGCTGCGACTTCCTGGAACCCACTTGTGCTCCGAAGGGGAAGAAGGTGTGTTTCTGATATATATATTTTTTCTACTCCTACCACCAGGGATTATGTAGCAACCATGTCGTTTGTTCTAAAAGACACACTGAAGGAGCAGCAGGTGTGACCCTCTTTCTTACTTTCCATATATGATTGCAAAAATATTTTTTTTCTATGGTTACAGCTGGACTGAATGTTTTTTGTTTATTTTCGCTTCATGCAGATAGTACATTATACGTTCTATGTCAATGTTGAAATCTCTGTAAAAATTTAAGTTGAATGTTAAATTTTGAAGGATGTTGTGGACATGTTTTAGGCCGAGGGAACTATGCCTGATGAGAACAGGCCCGTCCGTCACCAGCCAAGGAGAGAAGTCCCCACGACCGAGGTAGGTGCTCCAGCTATGCCCTCTGCCTTCTCTCTGGAGGGGAGCAGCCAGTCACATTGCATGCACACTCCTTTGTAATAAACACAAATGTTTTAACCCTGCCTGGCTCCTAAAATATTTCTGATCATTATTAATAGTTATAAAAATGATTTGTAAATTTTCAGTACCTAAATGTTATTGACCAAAAATTAATATGCACCCTTTTTCTGATGTTCACACAGGACTGTGCGCTGGAACCTGGCGTTTGTGGTTCACCAGTCCGGTCTGTGAGGGCTACACATTCCCAGGCGGACAGGAAATATAGTATTTTTTCACGTAACCATCAGTGTGCATGCATGGCTCTGACCTTTTTGGCTTATCACAATGAGGGGTTGCAGTGTGACAAAGTGTTACTTGACAGAGTGCTTGAAAAAGGAGATGCACTGTATGTTGGCACAAAACAGCAGCACATGTTGGATGGTACGTTTGCTGACGATCACTTGACAGTGGAAGAGATGCCCAAGCAGGTATTGACGGACAGGGACATCTACACTGTACACACAACAGGTATTAGAGTTGGTTTTGTCTTCCGTCATAATGACAGCCCTCCAACATCACGACGCTTGGGTTTGGATCTTGCCTCACAACTGGAGTGCCTGTCTGAAAATGTCACCCATGCTTTCCTTCTGGTCACTCCAGAGTTCATTGCGGTTTTCCGTGACAGAGATGGTAAGTTTGGAGTTTTCGATTCTCACTCACGGAATTCAGCAGGCTTGCCCCACCCCAACAGAACAGCAATAATGAAGACCTTTAGCAACTTGACATTCATGGTTCAGCATCTTTACAAGCTCTTTAAAAACCGAGGCCCCCGTGCCACTTATGAGTTTGTCCCAGTAGGGTTCGTCAATGATTTTGACGATGCTGCTCCTTCCGCCTTGGACTCTGTTAATATTTCACCAGCACCAACAGAAGCAAGACCAGAGGTGCAAAAACCAGAGAGCACTTCTGATCAAGAGGAAATGCCACCTTGGCTTTGTGATGTAGGTAACACTGTAGAAGAAACCTTCCCTACAGTCCCAGATGTGTCCAAAATGCCTAAAGCCAAGAGGCAAAAGGTAAAGCAAAGGATCCAAGCACAGTAGTTTACTTAGAAAGATAAAACAAAACGCATCTGAAAAAGAAAGGTATAAATCCTGTCCAGCATTCAAGTTAAGTAAACTACGAGCCTTAAAAAAAACATATGTCCGTAAACAACAGCAGAAAAAGGACAACATCACCAGCAGATACAAGAATGAACCTGCCTTTCGTTGGAGACAAATTAATTATGTAAAGGAAAGGTACAGAAATGATCTCACGTTCAGGACAAGACAGAACACGTACATAGGGAGGTATCTAAGAGAAAAATACAACAAGGATCCTTCCTACCAAAGCAAAAAAAGGGAATATTTCAGGAAACATTACAGCAACAATCCCACATACCGCGCCCGACAGAACAAATACGTGACAGAACATTACAGCAACAATCCTGCCTACCAAAGCCGGCAGAAAAATTATGTCAAAGTAAGATATGCAGATCCCGACTTCAGAGCCAGACACAAAACACTCATGAGTAAATATATGAGGGAAAAGTATCACACCAAGTTAGCGTTTCGGGTTCAACATATTAAAAAATTTGCCATGAACGCAGCAATAAAGAAATTCCAGGACAAAATTCGCCATGGACCCACATACGTCTGCACGGTGTGCCACAGAGCTCTCTTCCCAGGTCAAGTGAAGCATTGTAACAGGGGGAAGTATAAAAAGAACATGAAAGTGGTGGCTGAGTGCTTAACGGGTACTTATGTACACGTCTGTGGATCTGCATGCTCTGCCCCATGTTCTGCACCTGAGGAGAGGATGCAGGAATGGATCTGCTTCACATGTGACAACCACCTATTTAGAGGAGGGATGCCACCAATCGCTGCTGCAAATGGCTTGCATCTGTCACCCATTCCCCCGGAGCTTGCTGAGCTGAATGTGCTGGAAAGGCAGCTAATATCCAAAATCATCCCATTTGCAAAGATCGTGTCTTTGCCAAAAGGACAGCAAAAAGCAGTACATGGAGCTGTTGTATGTGTTCCTTCTGAGATGGAAACAACTGTCAACAGTCTCCCACGGCCCAGCACAGAAGCCCAGCTCTTACAGGTCAAGCTGAAGAGAAAAATAAAATTCAAAGGACATCAGTACTTCTACACCGTCAACATGAAGAATGTGCTGGCTGGTCTGGCCACACTTAAACGGACCCATCCCGATTACAGGGATGTTACTGTAAACGAAAGTGCTGCCTTTGTTTTTCAAGAGGATGAGCCAACCGAGGAGTCTATCCCTGAATCTGACCATGATTCGGATGCGGCAACGGAACAACAACCTGAGCACATAGGGGAAGAGCATCAGGCTCTTCGGCCTGGTTTAGTCTTGGACACCTGTATGCAGCCCCCCGACCTGGCACAGGAGGTCCTCTCTTATGGAGATGGTATTTTCAGCATCGCTCCTGCCCAAGGAAACAAACCTGTTTCCTTCTTCAGTGTTCCCAGGCTTGAATCCATGGCTTACCCTGTCCAATTCCCCACTGGAAGAAACACCTTGGATGAAGCCAGGCGAGTCAAGCTGTCTCCGAGTATGTATTTCAATGTACGTCTTTTCTCGGTAGACACTAGGTTTGCGGCAGACCAGAGCTATCTTTTCTTTGCTCAGTTTGTCACTGAGACCCACATGGCCAACAACAGCATGTCTATCCAAACACGTAAAGGGAAACCGATGACCAAAGATGGACGGAACATTTCCAGTAAAATGCTCCAGGATAAAGAAGAGGTGGAAACGCTAATCCAGAATAAAGAGGCTACTCGTTTCATGCAACCGTTACGAGGTACTCCAGCTTATTGGGAAAAAGGCCTCCGTGATTTGCATGCCATGGTTCGGCAGCTTGGAAAACCTACCTTCTTTGTGACCTTCTCCGCGGCTGAAATGAGATGGCCAGAGTTCATTGAGGCCACCAAAGCTCAGCATGGAGAACAGGTAGCGTTTTCAGATCTTGACTGGAATGCAAAATGCGATATTCTTAGAAGCAATCCAGTCACTGTCATGCGCATGTTTGAGAAGAGAGTGGACGCGCTTTTCACAGACCTCATTCTTTCCCCGGCACAGCCTCTTGGACCTGTTGAGGATTACTTTTATCGTGTGGAGTTTCAGGCAAGGGGTTCACCTCATATACATGCAGTGATTTGGATTAAGGATGCACCCGAGATGGAAGACCCGGCATGTTGCGATGGAGTCATAAATTTCATTGACCGCTACATATGCTGTCAAATGCCCGATGAAACCGCAGACCCCGAGCTCCATAAAATTGTCAAGGAGGTTCAGATGCACAACAGAAAGCATTCGAAATCGTGCAAGAAAGGAAACGTCAAATGCCGATTTGGATTCCCCAAACTACCGATGGAAAGAACCACAATCACTGTCCCTCAGTTCGATTTGGATTTGGACGATGACGAGAAAAAAGCAGAGCAAGTAAAGGAAAAGAAAGGTCGGAAGAAGTCCAAAAAATCCAGATCCAGAATCATCTCTACACTACAAACGGTGGCTAAGAAGAAGCTGAAGCCTGTAAGGGATTTACTTATGGACGAAAAATCATCTTTCAAGGATTTGTCGGAGCTACTCCAGGCTTGTAACATGACCAGGCAGGAATACAGGTACTATGTTGATGCTCTCACTTCTGGGATGGTGGTAATAATGAGGCGAGACCCCAGGGACGCTTGGGTAAACGGTTACAACCCAGTTCTCCTCCGTGCGTGTTATGCCAACATGGACATTCAGTATGTGCTTGATGAGTACAGCTGCATCGAGTACATGATGTCCTACATAGCCAAGCCAGAGCATGAAATGGCACAGTACCTCAAGTCTGTCGTTGAGGATCTGAAGAAGTCCAATGTCAACCAGAAGGATGAGATGAAGAAAATTATGCAGGCTTATTCAAAACAACGAGAGGTCAGTGCTCAGGAGTCTGTAGCCCGCACCTGCAGTCTACCTCTTAAAAAGTCGTCACGTAGTGTAATTTTCATTCAAACGGGTGAAGACGCTGTGAAAATGAGTCTTCCAATGAGCAGACTCATGAACATGGGCTCAGATGAGGAGGATATCTGGATGAAAGGATTGCCAGACAAATACATCAACAGACCTCAAAATGTGGAATTTGAAGACATGTGTTTGGCTGTATTTGTCTCTGAATACAGGGTCCTGTATGGTAGGCAAATTGAAGGACCCAATGCAATCCCTCTCTTAAACGAAGCCGGATACATCCAGAAGAGAACAGTGGGGAAGCCAGCCGTCATTAGATTCACTCGTTTCTCCGGGAAAAAAAAAACAGCCGGAAAAATTTTACAGGCGGCTCCTGAAGTTGTACTTGCCACACAGGAGCGACGAGGATCTCAAAAGTCAGGAACACCCATCTTATGAAGCCTTCTACAACAATGGACGTCACCGTAGGTGGAGTGTCAAACAATGGGTAGACTTTAATCGGAAGAGGTATGAAGGACAAGGGAAAAAAATCGACAAGATCATGGAGAAAATGAAAAACCAAGGACCAGTTCGGAATGCTTGGAACACTTTTGCGCCCGAGGTTGAAGTCGAGCGTTTGGAATGTGTTGCGCAGCGACCAGTGGTGGAACACGATGAAGAGCAGGACCCGGTTCCCGAATACCAAATGGATGTAACCCTGCCGGCTATTGAAGTACCTAAACTGAGCCCTGACTTTGTGCGACAAATGTTCCGCAGTTTAAACCAGACTCAGTCATCCATATTCTATGCCGTTCGTCATTGGTGCCTGCAGCGTGTCTGGGGTCAGAACCCAGAACCCTTCTTTTACTTCTTGACGGGAGGAGCCGGGTGTGGTAAATCACATGTCATCAAATGCGTTTACCAGGAGGCAACTAAGCTTTTGCGTCAGCTTCCTAGATTGCGGGATGTCGGTGACATGTCTCAGCCCACTGTGCTCCTCACCGCTTTCACTGGGACTGCGGCATACAACATTTCAGGCAAGACTTTGCATTCCATCTTGAAGCTCCCCAAAAGCTTGAAGCTACCTTATAAGGGACTTGGAAATGCCCTGGATGAGGTCAGAGCAGTTCTTTCCAATGTGGAAATCTTGATTATTGATGAAATCTCCATGGTTTCTAAAGAACTATTGGCATATGTTCACTGGAGATTTCAGCAGATCAAAGGGAACACAAGGCCGTTTGGTGGGGTCTGTGTTCTTGCGGTGGGAGACTTTCACCAACTGCCCCCCTTGGGAGCTTCAAGACCTCTTTGTGTAATGGAGGATGGTGTACTTGATCTCTGGAATGAGAATTTCTGCCTAGTAAGTCTAACCGAAATCATGCGGCAGAAGGATGACAAAGTCTTTGCTGAGCTGCTTAACCGGCTTCGCGTCAAAAGGAAAGCTGATGATCTCAGTGAAGAGGACAGAGCTTTGCTGACGCGGTGTGTTGCAAGATCCCAAGGATTGTCCCTTGAATGTGTTGCACATATTTGCAACCAACAAACAGGTGGACGCACACAACGCTGCAGTGGTTGCCTCTTTAGGTACAGCGATTGTGGATGTTCACGCAGAGGACTACAGGAGAGAAACCAAAACAGGAAACATGGTTAGTTTGGGCAGTTGCGTTAGGGGCAAAAGTCGAGATTTGCGCGACCACATACAAGCTGGATTGGGTATTAGAGTTATGATAACGAGGAACCTGGATGTAGAGGATGGCCTGGTGAATGGAACCTTTGGAACGATAGCCGACATCGTTACGGACACCATAGACGGAACGGTAACTGTGAAACTGATCGGACTGAGACTGGACAATTCCACAGCTGGACGGACCAAAAGGATGCGGGGTAAACCAGACGACTTGGTATACGTTAAGAGATTTGAGGAGCAAAGCAGCATAAAAGGAGTGGTGCGACGGCAGTTTCCACTAAAATTGGCCTTTGGGTGTACGGCACACAAAGTACAGGGGATGACCATGCAGTCGGCAGTTGTTTCTTTAAAACGTATCTTTGAACCTGGCATGGCATATGTGGCATTAAGCCGTACCACTTCTTTGGAAGGGCTTAAAATCATCGACTTTGATGAGAAGAAGATCTATGCTGATGAAAGTATCACAGCAGCTATGGATACGATGAGGCGAGCATCGTTCTTGAACACCAGCCCCCTGCTGCATTTCCCATCAAGTCCTCAGCACACTACGTTGAAAATCGTCCACCACAATGTCGAAGGTCTTGTGTGTCACTATGAGGACATGAAGCACCATCATGAACTGGGATTGGCCGATATTCTGTGTCTTACGGAAAGTCATTTGTTTGGATCTTCTTGTCCAGCTTCTTTGCATATGGAGGGTTATTGTTTGTTTGCACGCAACAGACATGTCTCCTACTCTAGCAGAGCTGACATTGCTACCAAGGAAGGGGGGGGAGTAGCAACTTACTGCAGGAGCATTCTCCAACCTGAGGAACGGAGATACTTTCACAATGTTACAGATCTTGAGTACAATGTGATTAGATTGGACGCTCCGATATCAGTCCTTGTTGCCACGGTTTACTGGCCACCCAGTTATGATCTTGCCAGCTTCCTGAAAAACATTCAGAGCTTCTTAGATGGTCTTAACTCTTTTGATATTCACCTGGTTGTTGTATTGGGAGACATCAATGAGGATCTTCTCTCTCCGGGAAGAAAGGCAATCAAGGACTTGTTTGAAAGCAAAGGGTTCACTCAGCTTATCTCGGATCCAACAACGGAAAAGCGCACCCTGACTGATCACATTTACATATCTCGCCCAGAATATTGTGTCCAGTCAGGTGTGTTGCAGACGTATTACAGTTACCACAACCCGGTATACTGTATTTTGTCTTCTTTCTCAGCTGCTGCCTCTCCTTGACTTTGTGACGTGGAAAATGTGATTGGGCAGGACTGTGTTGCTTTGTTCTTGATTTAATAGTCCCCTAATCACATAGCACAGTTGACTGTTAAGGCCCTCTTAATAGTTTGAGTCTAACCATGAGCCTGCACTTGTGCAACTTTCTGCTGAGCAATGACTGCTCTCAATATGTTTTATGGCACAATTTGTTTCTCTTTCTTAGCAGACTTTCCTTTTGTGGTGGTTGTTGTTGTTCATGAGCCACTACTTGTACAGAGCTATGCAGAGCACCGTGTTCCAGAATGGCCATTTTCCACTCCGTTTATTTTCTGGGAATGTGTAATTATTTCTCATCTGCATAGTCTTATCTTATGTCTGCTGCAGAATCTTCTCCTATCTCTGCTGCAGACTTTTCTCCTATCTCTGCTGCAGACTTTACTCCTCATCTCTGCTACAGACTTTTCTCCTATCTCTGCTGCAGACTTTTCTCCTCATCTCTGCTGCAGACTTCTCTCCTATCTCCTGCAAACTTTTCCCCTTTATCTCTGCTGCAGACTTTTCTCTATCTCTGCTGCAGACTTTCTTCTATCTCTGCTGCAGACTTTTCTCCTCATTTCTGCTGCAGACTCCCTGCCCCGCTGGGGTAACCCTTGCTCGTTTAAAGCGCTGCCTCGGAACTGGCCTGATCTCCTCATTCTGCAACCTGCTGAGAAATGTTCACTGCTTCTACATCTGAAACAGTGAATACAGCTTTCCAGGTTTTCCTGCTGGCAGGCATAACATCTCCTCCTTGGCCGCGGTGGAACTGTGGAGAGAGGACGTCGATCTCCATACCTCTGGCTGGGTGGGGCATGATCATGTTGTCCTCTAAGGGCTTGTGAGTAGTGGTGGTGTGAAGGGGGCTGTAAGTAACTGTATTGCACAGGAGGGGATTGAGGGTAACCGTGCTGTACTGCAGTCTCGTGTGCCAGTGATAGGTTGTGGTAGGCTGATGCAGACTGAGGTGGTGTGCAGTCCGGTCCTGCTACTGGGTTTGGGTGCTGCCTCTGTAAGTAAGAGGGTTGCTGCATGAATGCTTTAATAGAAGACACTTCAGCTTTGAGGTCTTTAAGAAGAGTTATATTTGCTTTCATCTCCTGCAGCTCTGAAAGACTTTTGACTTTTACTGTGGCTCGACTGGCTTACTCTGTCTTTCTTCTCAATATGGTCAGACAGGGCAGAGTGAACTGTTACAGACCGCTCTGGTGCGCTCATTTTTTTCTTGTCCTGCCTCTCACTTTCATAGGCACATGCAATGTTTAGTTTCTCAAACAGAAGTTCATCAGAAACACCAGTTTGTTCCAGGGATGGCTGGAGATCACGTTTTATGCTTTCGTTCAGCAAACCGGTCATAACTGTATGAAGGAACATGTTCTGCACCAATACTGGATCATATCGTAAGCCTGACTCCGGCTCTTGGGAAGCAAACAGAATCTTTTGTCTTAGGTCTAGAGTGCAGATAAGAAAGCTCTGGGGAGTCTCTTTAACGCCCTGTACTTCTGATGACAGCTGTTTATATAATTCTGTCGCGCTTTTCTCCTGATAATGACAGCGCAGTATTCTTCTCAGGGTGGGCAGTGTAAGGTCATTTTTCCCCTCTAAATAGCTATGTAACTGCATCCCTGGGACAATAGCCCTTATGACAGCATCAACAATCTCTGTTTCTGGAAAACCTTTGACAAGGCCTTGTTCAATTTGCCGTGCTAGGCTGGAAAATGTGAGGCGATCTTTCTGTCCTGGTTCTCCAATTTGTCCAGCTATTTTAAATTCTTTATGCTACAGGGGAGGGGTCTGAACTAAAGCTGAAGCTACCATTCTGGAGGTGGGTGCAGTGGGCTGAACTTTACTTCCATTCTCCTCGTGAGTACTTTTTGGCTGCAGTGGTAAACGAGAATGGGAAGGTCTGGTTTCTGTTGAAATATTTTCCTGTGTCTCGTTAGATTCAAGTTGTTCTTCATATCGTGCTGCTTCAACTTTATTTTCTTGCATATCTGTAGCCTCTGTGTGGAGTTCAATTAATTTGTCTTTAAAACAGAGAAGCTCTGCCATTCCCAAATCCTCCAATGTCTCTAACTCTTCTCTTTGTAGATGATTACTAATCATTAAGATGAGCGATGCTCTGTTCTTTCCTTTCACATGTTCAAATTTTGAACCAGCAATGGTGAGGAAATCACACAGTTCTTTTAAGCTTTCGACAGGCAGTGTACACAGAAGTCCCATTATTTCCAGCTGTAATGTTTCTATCTCAGCTGACTCCATCTTCTTTGCAGTAGTGACTTAGTGTTCTGTTATAGCGGTAATTTGTTTACTAAACCTTGGTTGTAGCCCTCCTGGTGCCGTTGGTTCACCTCAGATTGCCAATACCGGTGGCTGTAGACACTCAAACCACCACACAGTCGTCCACTAGATTTCGTCTACCTGGGTAAGTTAAAGTGGGGGCTGAATGAGAGCTGGAGACGTCTGGTCCTAGCAGAAGTCAACCCTTGCCTCACTCATCCCAGCGGTGCCTCCAGAAATGTTACACCCCTGAAAAGGGGAATAATGAAAAAACCGACACGGACACGGTGTTACTTCTGTCGTTTCCAATGCCGTAATGTTATTTAAAAAAAACAATTTACATGGACAAATAAAGAAATGATAATACAATGAGGAAAAAATACATCACATAAGCTACTAAAAATGTCCTTGTGCCTCACAGTAAGACTGGTACATGTTTTCATATTTACACAAAATTATATGACAACAATACCATATAGAGGCCACGTATATATATGCTACATTGGAAAAATACATCAGTCATGTCAATTGGGACTGTTTTCTGACAAAAATTACAGTCATTAACATTTCTGTTTTAACTAAAACAATATAATGTCCTCATAAATCACAGCATGCTTCCTCCCTGAATGCCCCACATTTCACCCAAACATTTATTCCCCGCAACAGTGCCAGCAACTATGACCTGGGACACAGCTAACCAGAAAACTAAGCTAGTATAACTTTTTAAGCAAAGTCATATTTACTCAAGCTGTTCCAGTCATTACAAACATTCCCTGCTCACCTTCCAAACTTAGTAAACACACATATAGTTAGTAAAACTTGTAACAGTCAAAACTCTTACCTGAAAAGGGGAATAATGATAAAACCGACACGGACACGGTGTTACTTCTGTCGTTTCCAATGCCGTAATGAACGAGCAGAAGTAACGCGCTTCCCCCTTTTCAGTTCAGACTTAACCAATCGAGACAAGATCTACAAGTAAACGCTTAAAACATAAATTCTGAAAAGGCAACACTCTTTAAGTGCTAAACACAACCATAGCTACAAAAGTAACATTACATAAAATGCATTTTAAAGTGATTTTAACCTATGCATGTTTTAACTGCATCATTCTGTGGCTTTTGAGTTTCCAGACCGGAATAATCGATCACAGAATCACAGATCTCCCGATCAGCAGTGCATCTGATTCCCATTAACCTTACTCCATTAGAGACATTAAGTATGGTGTTCTTTCAAATATACATCTTCCATGTGCTAAAAGCATAAAAGAATATGAAATTTCCAAATGATAATACAATAATATACTTTTGCTAACATTTGTTTCTTACTTTCTGAATCTTTCTTTTTATAACCATTACAACGGCTGTGGTGCCGCAGCAGACAGATTCAACTGACATCATCCCTTTTTGGTCTCCTTGGCTCAAACTAGTACGGCTGGATTCCGTGAAAAGTCTGGTAGTTGTCAAGAAACTCTTTTAAAAAAATCCATATCGCTATCAGATGATGATAACTCCCATCGCTGTCGCTAATTAATCCATCACTACATATAGAGCACTGGTCGTCGCCATCTTTTTTTTTATGACTTGAACTTTATTTAGGTTTTAACAAAATAAAACATACAAAGTATACCATGTTGCACATTAGACCAATTAGGAATGCAAGCACTGAAACATAGACAATATAAAGCAAAACAAACCATAAAAGAAGAACAAGAACAAAAAAGATGCCAACAATACACTTATACAAGGTTACAACTGACCTTACTGATTAAAGTTAAACCTGAGCTGGAAACGTCATTGACCCATATAGGAAAAGTAGGGGGCCCATTTGTCATTATAATCCTCTACTCTATTTAACAGTCTGTATGATAATCTTTCAAATGCTGCCAGTTGTCTAAGTGAGGTATGCCACTGGGTGAAAGTAGGTGTTGATGGGGCCTTCCAATCCCTTACTAAAAGTTTTCTCCCCAGCATGATGGCTGTCTGTACCCACTGTGCGAGAGAGGAGGGCAAATAACTCAAAACTGAAGGATCTCCCAGTACATACAGCTTGTTAGTAAAGGGAATTCCCTGACCAGCGACTCTCTCCACAACAGTGTGAACAGAAGACCAATACACTTGAACTTTAGGACATTCCCAGAGCATATGCAAAAGTGTGCCCCTATCATGCTGGCACTTCCAACAGGCATCAGAGTCCGCTAATCCCACTTTATGCAATCTAGAAGGGGTCCAGTATACGCGGTTCAGGATTTTAAATTGGACCAATCTAGACCGTAATTCTCGTGACAATTTTGCCATATTCCTAAGAATTTTATCCCATTCTTCTTCCGTAAAACAGAGATTCAAATCAGTTTCCCATGTTCTTTTAAGGGATAGCATATTGAGATCTGTGGATGACAGTAACATCTTATAATAGACTGAGGCCTCATGTCCGCGTCCAAACACTTTTTTAATGTGCTCCAGAGTATCACAGCATAAGGGGGGCTTTGTGGGTGAGCCAAATGTATTTACCAACAGATGTCGTAATTGCAAATATTTCTAAAGATCCTGCCGGGGTAAATTAAAATCTTGTATGAGTTTTTCAAAATATTTCAATACATTGTTGTCGTATAGATCACCCAACACTCTTATACCTTTCTGATACCAGGACTTCCAAAAAAATGGCGACTTTGCTATGCAGAGTTTGGGATTATGCCAAATACCAGCAGACCGGTTGAGGTGGGGGTCAAATTTAAAAAGTTTTGACATTTTCTTCCATACTCCTTTCAAGTGAGACAGAATAGGGTGTGACTGGTTAAGAAGGCCAAGATTAGTTGATAGACTATAGAGCGGTGTAAAGGGTAAACAAGCCATGCTCTCAAGGTGGAACCAAGGGGGTGCTTTCTCAGGGGGCAGAAACCAATGTGCCAAGTGCCTGAGAGAAAAAGCATAGTGATAATGGAGTAAATTAGGCATCCCAAGTCCACCTTTATCCACTGGTCTCTGTAACTTTTTCAAATTAAGTCTGGGCTTCTTGTTGCTCCAAATAAATGAATTACAAAGTTGATCAAATTGTTTAAAGTAGTTCAAAGGAACATGGACAGGTAGAGCTTGCAACAAATAGTTAAGCTTGGGTGTACAGACCATTTTTATGATATTTACCTTCCCCCACATAGAGAGATAAAGCTGACTCCAGCGGTCAACATCAGCTTTCATCCCACTTAATAGAGGTTCAAAATTTATTTTTATTAAGTCTGACAACAGCGGTGGGAAGACGATACCAAGATACTTTATGCCTTTCTGAGGCCAAGAGAACATGCCAGTTGGAAAAAGGGTCTTAGGGCAGTAGCAAGTTAGAGGTAGGGCCTCCGACTTGGTCCAATTTACTTTATAGCCAGATATATCTGAAAAAGTGTTAATTATTGTGAACAGAGAGTTAAAGGAATGCTCTGGGTCCGATACGAAAAGAAGAATGTCGTCGGCGTACAGCATAAGTTTATGACAATCACCCCCTACGACTACACCTGGAATTGTGGGTTCTCTGCGTATAGCAACTGCCAATGGTTCAAGAGCAAGAGCGAAGAGAAGGGGGGAAAGAGGATCCCCCTGCCTAGTGCCGCGGCCTAGTTCAAATGAGGGACCTATAATACCATTTGTAAGTACCGAAGCCTTGGGGTGAACGTATATAAGCCTAATCCAGTCAATAAAGCTTTTGCTGAAGCCAAAGCATTCCAGAGTTGTGAATAAATATCGCCATTCAACTCTGTCGAATGCCTTTTCGGCATCCAACGAGATAGCCGCCACAGGAGACTGACTATCCTGAACTGCCCACATGATGTCAATCAGTCGCCTAATATTATCTGCTGAGGAGCGCGAGTGTATAAATCCAACCTGATCCGCATGAATGAGTGAGGTTATAACTCGATTTAATCGATTGGCCAGAACTTTAGATAAAATTTTACTATCATAAGAGGTCAAACTTATGGGACGGTAGCTTTTACAATCAGAAGCATCCTTGTCTTTTTTCAAAATGAGCGTAATAATGGCCTCTGACAGCGAAGGTGGAAGCCTGCCCATTTCATAGGCTTCATTATAGGTGTTTAGGAGTAAAGGTGCCAGTTCTTCAGGAAATGATTTATAAAACTCGGCTGTAAAGCCGTCTAAGCCTGGAGCCTTACTTGAAGGAAGATGTTTAATAACCCCAACTAACTCCTCAATAGTAATGGGTGAATCCAGATACTTAAGCTGATCGGCTGTGACTTTGGGAAGATTTAAAGGTAGCATAAAATTTCTTATATCAGTCTCTGAAGCATTTGACTCCGGGCTGTACAGATCAATATAGAAGTTACTGAATACTGTATTAATTTTCTTGGGCTCAAAAAGGAGATGACCATTACCATCTTTAACGGCTGAAATAGTGGTCAGGGCCTCCCTCTGCTTAATATATCTTGCCAGGAGCCTACCTGCCTTATCCCCCTCTTCAAAATACTTCTGTCTCACACGAAATAAAGAAAATTCTGCTTTTTGTGACAGTATTGCATTAAATTCATATTTCAGTTTGGTCAGTTTGTTCAAGTTTGATAGAGAGGAGTTTCTTTTAAAACTAGATTCAGTGCTAGCAATCTGTTGTTCAAGATGCTGGAGCTTGGCGAGGCTCTCTCTCTTCTTAAAGGAAGCATACTGAATAATGTGTCCTCTTAAAAAGGCCTTCAATGCCTCCCATGCCACTCCAGCTGAAGGGGCACTGGGCACATTGGTCTCTATATACAGGTTAATTTGAGACTTAAGAGACTCTTTGAATGTTTCATCTAATAAGAGGCTGGAGTTTAGTCTCCATCTAGGGGTCCTAATGGTAGCATTGAAAGCAAACATATGAAGGTAGACAGGGCTGTGGTCTGAGAGGATTATATTCAATTCAATTCAATTCAATTCAATTTTATTTATATAGCGCCAAATCATGAAACATGTCATCTCAAGGCACTTTACAAAGTCAAGTTAAATCATATTATACAGATTGGGTCAGATTATACAGATTGGTCAAAAATGTCCTATATAAGGAAACCAGTTGATTGCATCAAAGTCCCGACAAGCAGCATTCACTCCTGGGGAACCGTAGAGCCACAGGAAGAGTCATCTGCATTGTACATGGCTTTGCTGCAATCCCTCATACTGAGCAAGCATGAAGCGACAGTGGGAAGAAAAACCACCCATTAACGGGAAAAAAAAACCTCCGGCAGAACCGGGCTCAGTATGAACGGTCATCTGCCTCGACCGACTGGGGTTACAGAAGACAGAACAGAGACACAACAAGAGAAACAAAAAAGCACAGAAGCACACATTGATCTAGTAATCTGTTCTACATTAGATGGTAGTAGCGGGTGAGCCGTCTTCTCTGGATGATGTCACAGTTAACAGAACGCCAGACCAGGTGTACCTACTATGAAGAGAAAAGAGAGAGAACAGAAAGTTAAAGCAGAAATGACAACACATAATGCATAATTGAAGAACAGTAGAACTCAATATAGTGAGAAAATTAGATCCTAATATACTCCAGTAACCTAAGCCTATAGCAGTAAAACTATAAAGGTAGCTGAGAGTAACATGAGTCACTAGTTATAATTTTTGTCAAAAAGAAAAGTTTTAAGCCTAGTCTTAAAAGTAGACAGGGTGTCTGCCTCACGGACCAAAACTGGGAGTTGGTTCCACAGAAGAGGAGCCTGATAGCTAAAGGATCTGCCTCCCATTCTACTTTTAGAGACTCTAGGAACCACCAGCAGACCTGCGGTCTGAGAGCGAAGTGCTCTGTTAGGAACATACGGGGTAATCAGAGCTCTGATATATGATGGAGCTTGATTATTAAGGGCTTTATACGTTAGAAGAAGAATTTTAAATTCTATTCTTGATTTAACAGGAAGTCAATGAAGGGAAGCTAAAATTGGAGAAATATGATCCCTCTTGTTGATTTTCATCAGAACTCTTGCTGCAGCATTTTGGATCAGCTGAAGGCTTTGAACTGCATTTTGTGGACTTCCTGATAGTAAAGAATTACAATAGTCCAGCCTTGAAGTAACAAATGCATGGACCAGTTTTTCAGCATCACTCCTGGACAGAATGTTTCTAATTTTGGCGATATTCCGGAGGTGAAAAAAGGAAACTCTGGAAACCTGTTTAATATGGGATTTAAATGACATGTCTTGGTCAAAAATAACACCAAGATTTTTTACTTTACTACCAGAGGCCAGATTAATGCCACCCAGATTAAGTGATTGGTTAAGAAGTTTATTTTTTGAGGACTCTGGCCCAAAGATTAAAACTTCGGTCTTGTCAGAATTTAGATGCAGGAAATTTAAAGTCATCCAGCTTTTGATGTCATCAAGACATGACTGCAGTCGAAGTAATTGATTGGATTCATCAGGATTTATGGATAAATATAGCTGAGTATCATCAGCATAACAGTGGAAATTAATCCCATGCTGTCTGATAATTTTGCCTATCGGAAGCATATATATAGTAAAGAGAATTGGTCCAAGGACTGAACCCTGTGGTACTCCACAGGTGACCCTAGAGTTTGAGGAAGATTTATTATTAACATGAACAAATTGGAATCTGTCTGACAGATAAGATTTAAACCAGCCTAATGCTTTCCCCTTAATCCCTACAGTATGTTCAAGTCTTTGTAGGAGAATATTGTGATCAACTGTATCAAACGCAGCACTGAGATCTAACAGGACAAGTATAGACACAAGTCCATTATCTGAGGCCATGAGAATATCATTAGTGACCTTCACCAGAGCTGTTTCAGTGCTATGATGAGCTCTGAAGCCTGACTGAAACTCCTCAAGTAGGTCATTACTTTGTAAATGTTCACAAAGTTGATTAGCAACTACTTTCTCAAGAATTTTAGATAAGAAAAGAAGATTAGATATAGGTCTGTAATTTACTAACTCATCTTGATCAAGAGAAGGTTTCTTAAGTAAAGGTTTAATAACAGCTACTTTCAAAACCTGTGGTACATATCCATTTACTAAGGATAGATTAATCATGTCTAAAATAGTGCCACTGATCAAAGGGAATATGTCCTTAAACAACTTGGTTGGGATTGGGTCTAACATACAGGTAGAAGGTTTAGATGAAGCTAAAATTTTAGATAGCTCAGAAAGTTCTACTGCTTCTAAACAGTTCAAACACTGCGCAGATTCTAAAGATTCCTCCAATGCTGCCTCACTTACTGAGGACGAGGTAATCATGTTTGGGAGGATGCCAATTATTTTATTTTTAATGGCATCAATTTTATTTATGAAGAATCCCATAAAATCATTACTACTAAGAGCTAAGGGAATGGATGGATCAACAGAGCTGTGGCTCTGGGTAAGTTTGGCAACTGTACTAAAGAGAAATCTAGGATTATTTTTATTCTCTTCAATTAATGATGAAAAATATGCTGCTCTAACTCTGCGGAGGGTCTTGTTATACAACAATAGTCTGTCCCTCCAGATTAAGTAGGATTCCTCTTGGTGTGTAGAGCGCCATTTTCTCTCCAATTTCCTAACATTGTGCTTCAAGGAACGCAGCTCTGAATTAAACCAAGGAGCCAGCTTCCTGTGAATATTGCCAATAGTACTAGATGCAACAGCCGGCATCAGTGATTGAGACACCAGAAAAAAATCTATTCTCGAGAAGGAGTGGTGGGGAGAAGAGAAAAAGGTATAGTCCCTCCCAGAAGGATTTTGCAACCGCCAAACATCTATTAGAGCACATGCCTCAGACATCCCCTTAAGAGCAGTGTGGGCCCTAGAGACCCGTACCAGTTTAGAGCTTCGGTCTAGTAGTGGGTCCATAACCTCGTTAAAATCACCCCCCAAAATAACTGGATAATCTCCCATATCAATTATTTTTTTCTCAAGTTGTCCAAAAAATGTTGGATCGTCAATATTCGGAGCATATACATTGGCCAAAATTATAGTATTCCCTTGAATTTCACACAGCATCAGCAACATCCTCCCAGCGTCATCTTTGCTCTGTTTGAGACATTTAAACTGTAGGTGTTTACTAATCAGCGTTGCCACCCCTCTGCTTTTGCTACTGCCACTGGCTGCACCCACAAAGCCAACCCAGCCCACAGCCAGCCTCTGAGAATTTAGAGGCGAAAGATGTGTCTCTTGGACAAAGACAATATCGCATTTTTTAGATTTCATAAAAGACAATGCTTTCCTTTTCTTAACAACATTGTTAAGGCCCTTGACGTTCCAGCTCATAAAGCTCAAGTTATTATTACTAAGTGGTATAGCACATGACACATATAAAACCGAATGCAGAGTAACCTACAAAACGAGTTAGTGTTTTTGGCATCAAAAGAACAAAACAACAATATGAACACGCATGACAAACTTGTCAGAACAAGACCCAAATAGCATCCCAAAAAAAAGACACTAATCCCTCCCTCACCCAGGTCCGTGATCATACACTTAACTTGTACCGCCTTTAAGCCCCCTGCTCCCCGAACTCTGGGTCAGGTGAGTAAATATATATGTATGTACAAACACACACATACATACACTCATCAGCATACATGCCCATACATGTATAAAAAGAGAAGACAAAAATCCCTGAACCCAGTATAAAATAAACCAACAACAAAGAGTCTACTAAGAGTCGCCACCACATCAGTATGTCATTTCAGATCAGACCCACAACGCAAACGAGAAAGTACAAGTAATGTAAACTCCAAAATTCAGACCAAATACTACATAGACACATCAAAGCCGTGCTCACCTTGCCCCCGCCAAGTACCAGATCCGTATTATACTCTCAGAGTCGTTCGTGGGAAGATGAAGAAAAACACAAAATAAAGGGTCCATGTCTGTCCGTTGTATAAGGTCTGTAACAGTCAATATCTTTTCAGTATCCATATGCGTTGTGGGTATAGTCCAGATCGCACGAACATGTCCAGAAGAAATGCAAAAGGGCGCGTTTTACTCCAAAGAGCGAATAAAAGTCAGGGCTTTTTTGTGGTCTTCAAAGCGGCGGGGTCCTTGAGGGGTTTTCACGACGAGTACCGCAGGGTAGATCAGGGAGAAGCGCATATGTTTGCTGTGTAAAAGTTTTTTGCATTCGTTGAACTTCACACGCTTGTCACTCAAAAGCTTGGAGTAATCCGCAAAAACCATAACACGGTGCTTTTCCCAGGAAACGTCACCCAGTTTACGTGCAGCCTCGGCGATCCGATTACGGTCTTGAAATCTCAGAAATCTAGCAATAAGTGGTCTCGCTCGCGGAGGCTGGTCACCGTCGTACCTCTTTGGCAAAGCTCCAATTCTGTGTGCCCTCTCAATTTCCAGTCCTTTTGGGAAATCCAGGTTAAAGATCTTCGGTATGATTCCTTCCAAAAAATGCACCGCATCATTATCCTCACAGCCCTCAGGGAATCCCACAAAAATTATTCCTTCGTTCTCTGTTTTCAATGTCATCCAGCTTCTGCTGAAGTACCGCAACTTCTTCAGCTGTGGCCGCAGGGTTAGCCTTTCGCCTCTCGTGCTCGTCCTCCAAAAAGCACAGCCGGTTCTCCACCTCACCAATCCGATCAGCTATATCAGCTATCTTACTCTCCGTAGCGCTTGTGCTAATCCGTATTTCCTCCAGTTTCTTATCGTGGCCGTCAGACTTCTCCACTATAAGAGCTGAGAGCCTAGCTAACTCCTTAGCCACCTCACCGGAAATGTGCCTCGCTGCCACCGCCTCAGTCTCCTCAATATCATCACGCAAAGGCGAGGCCTTCTGGCTAGCTTGGTTAGCACTAGCTGTTTCGCACGCCTTGTTCGCACCCGCCCCAGAGGCAGGTTTAGTAGAGTTTCTGGTGACGTTTGGCATGGTAGCGACGAAAAAAAAATATTATCCAAGATATTGTAGCGCAGATTTCAAGACTCTTTGTTGTGTTTTGAGCAAAAAATATACACGGGGGAAAGCGCAGTTCACTCTCAAGCCGCCATACTCGCCAAGCGCGTCACGTGACTCCCCCTGGTCGTCGCCATCTTGGATAATAGCGGGTAGTGACAAACAACAGATAGAGCCTTGGGACTTGCTCAACAGCTGGTCCCGCGATGTGACATCACAAACTGGGAGGTGAGAGTACTATTCTTGACCAAGATGGACGCCTCCACATAAACATGATTAAATGAAAATTACTCTTAATTAATAAAACGTATCAATTATTGAACAGTATGTAATAGTTTTATAAGCACTTTCAGCAGTTTGAATTCTGATTTTGACCGTACTTTTCCTTTAAATAGGACTTTTCCTTTAAATCGCCATCTTGGATAATAGCGCGTAGTGACAAACAGATAGAGCCTTGGGACTTGCTCAACAACCGGTCCCGCGATGTGACGTCACAAACTGGGAGGTGACAGTACTATTCTTGACCAAGACGGACGCCCCCTCATAAACATGATTAAATGAAAATTACTCTTAATTAAAAAAAAACTTATCAATTATTGAACAGTATGTAATAGTTTTATAAGTACTTTCAGCAGTTTGAATTCTGATTTTGACCGGACTTTTCCTTTAAATAGTTCTCTCAGCTGCTTCTTATGAAAAGCAGCTGATTTTTCAGGTGAAAAAAACATTAAAGTATTAATATTTGATGGAATATTTGTTTCTTTTGTAAGTGACCATAATAAAAGCGGGATAATGCCCTTTGAGGTGTCCATTATCGGAAATTAATGGACCATGTGACAGTAATTTCTGATAACGGACACCTTGTTGGGCAATATCCCTTATACATACATATCTATGCGTTGTGTATTCTCTATAGGTATAATCAGAGCTGTTACCTACCTTGGACTGTATCTGTTAAAAGAGCTAGAGCTCAACTGTATTAAATCTGGTTAAATAAAAGTGCAAATAATACAATACAATCCGTTCTTTCTTTTTATTGAACTTTTTAGAACTGTCTTGTGCATTGTTGTGTTGTGCCTAAAACAAAAGCCATACATCTGCCCTGCCATGTTCCATCCGCTAAACATTCATAATGCTCCCACTTCTGGAAACACAGGTATTACAAATAATCTGTTATTGCCTGGTTTTGAAAGGTATATTTGTAACCACAAATATACCTTAAAGTTGAGTATGATCATCTCCAGACTCGCCCCAACATTCGACTCGTTCCAGTTTGCCTACCGGCGGAACCGCTCCACCTGAGCCTAGCACACTTGGAGGAGAAGAACACCCATGTGCGGATGCTGTTCCTTCAACGTTCAACACCATCATCCCTGCATTGTCTACATTTAAATTGTTTACTTTTAAATCTCTGCTGCACCCAAAACTGTAATTTAACTTTTACTGCAATCTACAAGCTGTATGCAACAAAATTTCGTTCTGTATGCACTCTGTGCAAACAAAATGACAAATAAAGTGGTGTAAGTCTAAGTCTAAGGTGTCACTGGGCAGCAATTTTCAGGAGGTAACCTTGAGTGGAGGAAGAGAGAAGTGGCAAGCACAGTAACAAATAGCATTCGTAAGAGAACTTCCCTACAAGGCTCGCAGAGGGCTTGAGGTACGACATTTATTGACACTCAGGTGTTGAATGACCAGCACGCAGCTCCTCTTCTACTCCAGGTTTCAGATTAAGCCCCACCCACCAGGACCCTGCCACTGAACGCTGAAGGAGGGAAGAACGGTACACAAACAGCTGCACCCAGAATCCTACCATGATCTTTTCATTTATCTAGATTTTCCTTATATATTATCTTGATTACATTTTTTCTTCTAATGTTATTCATTCTATTATACATAGTATATAGCTATGTCTTTATAGTTTTCCTGCAATGTAATCTGTAAAGTTGAGCTGGTTGTTTATCACAAAGTGAAAGTGAAAGAATTTTCTGCTAACTGCGTGTTCATTCTGCGATGTCTTTATCTCATTCCCAGCTACAGCAGCACCAACAGCAAAGGTAGGAATCCAGCTCTTTTTCTATTTCACTGTGGATATGTTGGTGGTTTGTGTTTAAAAAGGAAAGGGACTGTATGTGGGTCATGAAGCCAGTGGGACCTCCAGAAATGTTTTGTAGGGTGGCCAGATGGGGCCACTTAAACTCTTAGGATGGTACACTAAAACTAAAACCCATAATTTCAGGATTTATTCTACTGCTGTAGTAAAAAGACTTAAGTAAATGCCTACTAATATCTTTTGGTTTATTGTTTGATTTTTAATGTTACTAATGATCTAATGTTTATAGACCAGTAACGGTAGAGTTAACATTTGAGCTGAATGACAATTCCTTTTCATTGTGTAATTATATTAGGAATAATGTGTGCATTTATTTATTTATTGAAAAACAAAACAATTACTAGGGGAAAGCAGAAACTGGCAGATACAAATAAAAGTGCGATAGAAGTTGGCTGCCTTGCTGGCTGTGCATAATGGGTCGAAATACTAAACTGATGCTACTACAATTTACACTGGTGAGTGGGGTGGCCTGTGTGGTGGCCAGGACATGGCACGAGGTGGCGCCATTGCACAAAGCTGATAAGAGAAAGCTTTTGTTCTTAAAAAATGTGACACTCCCTTGTGTTTTTGACTATATACAAGTGCCTCAAACTGAAATCTTAAAGCTGTGCAGCAGCCATCTGCAATTGTAACTGTTAGTTTTGTTTTACACTATTTACCATTTGCACTAAAAAGTTCCAGAACTTCCTTAGTCTCTCTAAGTATATTTTAGAATGTTGCCCCTTTCACAATGAGCATGAATCTGTAGCTCTTTTTTTAACAAGGTACCCTTTTTAATTTTGATGTTAAAATATCTCAAGGTTGATTATAATTTCTTATCAGCTGTTTTAAAAAATCTACTTACTCTTTAAGGTTTAAACACTCTACTACTAAAACACTTATGTCCCAGTGTGTTTTTGCACTGCTTTACTTAATTTCTTGAGTCTTTTTAATTATGGATGGATGGATAGATCTACTCATGTTATAGTTTCTTTTTACTAGGAAGCCACGAGATGGGTCCTAAAAACAGTGAGTGAGCATCTCACCTCATTTAAATTGACAATGAATCATTACATGCACCTGTTAACTTTTTCTGCTTTTAATATTTTTGCAAAACACTCAAAAAAGCCAAAGTCCACCAAGAGGAAACCAATAAAGCTAGTGATGCTTCGACGAACCAAAAGGAGCCAGAGGTAATGGGTGTAAACAAGCAGAGCAAATTCTTTTTCACTTCTCATGTACGACCAGATGTGTAAACAGCCCGAAAACCTTTTCTCATAACTAACCTGTTGGCCTAAGTGTTATTGTAATTTTCTGCTATTGCATCACTCTGTGTTTAGTTTCAGAAATTTACTACGGGGGAAACCTTTGGGGCGGATGAAGCTTTCATGGTAAAACTGAGGAAAAAGCTCAAGAACAAGGAAATTAAAAAGCCTACGCACCACATCATCATTTTCTGTCCAATCACGACTCGTGTTGGCTCAGACGTGAAAGCAGCTTTGGAATCTGTGAACAGTAAGGAAGTCAGGCATCATTCTTGTGCTTTTTTCAACAACAAAAAAATGTTGAGCATACAGTATGCTTTAAAACTTTGCAGTAAGAAATATATGGTAAGATGCAAGTATGCATTTATGTTGCAGTTATTCTCTACAATGGACAATGGACAAGCCTTGTTGACCAAAGTCCATGTTATCCAGATCTGATTTTCAAGCTAAGAGAAACAAATCTTTTATGCTATCGCATATGATTTATTCTTATTTGCTGAAGTTGAATGTGAGCACGCTTAATACCACAGATGGCAACAATTTTTTTTAGATATAAGATATAGTCACAAAAATAAAAGACTTGCATACTCAATTTGAGCCTTAAAGACTTGAGCTGCAGACTGTGACTGATGAGTGAAAGGGTTCCTTTAATAATCAGCCAGGGATCTTAGTGGGTTATTACGGGATGTTAATAGCTCATAACCGTCCTGTCATGTTTGCTGTAACTTCATAATAATGACCACATGAGTGTCTCACCAAATAAACCCTTTATTAAATAGCTTGATATATATGGAATAGAACATTGACATCCAAATTAACATCAAATATATATATATATATATATATATATATATATATATATATATATATATATATATATATATATATATATATATATATATAAGGGCTGTCAATGGATTAAAAAAATTAATCTAATTAATTACATACTCTGTAATTAATTAATCTAAATTAATCGCATATAATTTTTGCTATGAAAGTATTTTAAATATTTAAATTCAAATGATTCAATGAATAATCAGCATTAGATACATTAAAGTATCGGCTGTATCTAATGCATTATCCGTTGAATACTGGTAATGCATTTGGCCACCGGGCCGGACTAAATCGTTTGTCCAGCAGTCACAGACTCGCTATCTGGACGGTATCTGGCAATCTGATACCATCAACTTACTCTTAAAACGATCTTGTGATACATTCTCTAAAGAAGAAAAATACGTTGAGAACTTGTCGTTTCCTCTGTTTGCGTCTGCCACTGTGCTCGCCTTCTGCCTTCCAGTCCGGTGCACAGGCGCGAAAAACCCGGATGAAAACAATAGCAGTGAACTACCCTATACCAGGGCTTTTCAAATTCATTGAATGTGAGCCTCCCCTTGGAATAGGTACAGATAACCACGCCCCCCCCCCCCCAAACCACAAACCTACCCCACACAGGTCCCTGCAGTAAATGCATCTTTCTTTTGTGTTCCTAGAATGCTGTGTTTCAAAAACTACTGATAGCCCAACACGTGTTTTTTATTGTATTTCTTTTAACAAAGTACATTCATAAAAAAGGCCTATTCATAAAATATCCATCCAAATATTTCCATCTTAACAGCTACTTTTACTGAAACATCACGGACAGAGGGCTTAGTTTTAAAATTGAGCTGTCATTAGATCAAATTCATAAACAATTGTTTTCAACAGCAGACAAACTGAACTAAACAGACACCAATGTCAAACTGAACTCATGTCAACAGGAGACATTAACTGAAATAATAATAAAAAAAGATAACCTGAATTTAACAGACGTCAACATATTCCATATTCCAATCTACTTTTTAGGCTAATTATACACAATTTAGACCTATTGCTATTTTATTAGTTGTTATCTCTTATCTGATGTATTTCTGATGTTTGGCACTTTGTTTTACCTCGTGTTAAAGTGCTCTTTAAATAATGATGACATTCATGATGATTATAATCAGAATAAACTTTTCCATCACCTCACAGAAGCTGGAAAGAAAAGCGACAAAAACATTTTGTCTCTTTTTCACACCTCACTTACTAACTCTAATATTTTAGTCTAAATACTTCAGCCTAAATATTTTAGGCTAAAATATGAAACTTTTTATTTGTTTTTCTTCAATCCCTCGGTGATGTTTAGTAATTTCTGCCAAAGGCTGCAGCATTTTGATTTAATTAATCTGAATGCAGTATTTGCAAGCCATACTCTGGATAAAAAAAACTGTCTGTGATTGGCTTTAACTGCCGAGCGAGCACACAGCTGGTGTTGAGCAGGTGTGCGCGAGCAGAGATGGAACTCACCGCGAGCACAGTGGGTTGAGAAGAGTTTTTCAGACCGTGCCAGACCGGTTTTGAGCGTTGAGAGTTGTTTCACTGCGCGCTTGGATTGGTTCCTGCGCGCTCAAACAGAAGGCACAAATATCGCTACACTCTTTCACAGAGTTGAGCGGCAGCGCTGTCTTCTTCTCTGTCTTCTCGCGCCTCCCCTGTGACTCTTTGGCGCCCCCCCAGGGGAGGCGCGCCTCATCGATTAATCTGCGTAATTTTTTTTAATCCGTTATTTTTTTTTTTATTAATCGAAATTAACGCGTTATTTTGACAGCCCTAATATTAGGGTTGGGCAAGTTAACGCGTTAATTTCGCGTTAATCCATTAGACTATTAACGGCGATATTTACTTTAACGCGCATTACCGCATGTTGCTCACATGCTTTTATTTTGTGATGGTCTGTTGCTGCGGTGTAGGGTTTGAATCAGAACAGTAGGTGGCGATAATGCGCCAATAACCTCGCTGTCGGCCCAGCCTCGGATTCAAGCAGGAAGAAGAAAGGTGCTGGCTGGTTAAATGAAAACGCGGAAAAAAAACAAAGCCGACATGCGGAAGGCGGTGTTTCCCGCAGGAATTTGCTTAGGCGAGGCGGTGAGTTGGAGGCCGGAACAAGTTTTGTGCGGAGCGGAGCGGGGTCTGCATCGACGCCGTCAATGAAGTCGCTTCGCGTTTCAAAGTATCCATGTGTTTTTGCCTATTTTTTCCCTGCCATTCACTATATGCACGCAAGAAAGCAACAACAAAAAACCGCGTGTTAACGTCAAATAAACATGCACGCATATCGTGTTAGCAAGCATTTCAGTTTAAAGTTCTTCCAGCAGCGAGTATGACAGAAACAAGTTAGTTGTAACCACTGCCAAGTTAAACTTTGGTATTGAACATAAAATGGTAATGCTGCTCCCTGCGGTTACCTCAGAAATTGCCTGTTTTTGGAAGATTTTTTCCCCATAAAGAGAATTCCCTGTCATTGGCAATAAGATTTAATTTATTATTATTGCTATTTTTTGTTTTACATGTCTAAGTTGAGCTTTACACTAAATATGTGTTACTGATAAGTGCTACAAATGTTACAACACTTTTGTTCATATGGCAGCAGAGCATTAAAATAAAAGTGCTCTTTACACTACTTTTGAATTAATTCTTGGAGTTTGTAAATACAATGCGATTAATCATGAATAATCAGGCTAATTATGCGATTAATCGCGATTAAATATTTTAATCGTTGCCCAGCCCTAATATATATATATATATATATATATATATATATATATATATATATATATATATATATATATATAAATATATATATATATATATATATATATATATGTATATATGTATATATATATATAAAAAACTAGCCTCAGACACTCACTCACCATTATTCTAGTTGCATCATTACAAGGACATTGACCACTAAAAATATCATACTAAGAGCAAGTCCTGCTCCATTCATTCAGATATTTAACACTAGTTTATTATTCACTTACCACACTTTTTCTCGTTCATTATGTTGAAAATAACTACCTTTAATTTATCATTCAGAATGAGAACAAATGTTTCAAATGTGCATTTAGAAAATATTTTCAATGGGCAAGAGTCAGGGTACACCCTGGACAGGTCGCCGGTCCATTGGAGAGATTGAAGGACAAATAATGAATGTGAAATTTGTTGATATAATTAGGGCTAGAGGTAACCTAGATGTGGTTTTGATGAGAAAATGTTTGTTTCCATTGTTAAGGACATGAGACCTGATTCTGAATTGTGGTGAAATACTTAAGGCCTGACTTAGACTTGCTCATAAACACTTGAATTGAAAGCAATTACTTGAATAATCTGTTTACACCAAAAAAATATTTTTCACATTTGTGGTTCTTCAAGACTGTCACAAAAGAGCTTACAGTTGTTGATCTCCTGCTTATGTTATCAGCTAATCCAAGACCTTTTTATCATAATTGTGCATGAAGTCCTGGATGTTTTCATAACTTGCATAGAAAATTTCAAACTCAAGTGTAAAAGTGTTGCTGTTATTTAAGATCTGTGAAATTAATTCTGAGTAAGTTTTAAACCTAGAGGGAAGGTATGTTCCAGAGGTCTATCATTAATCTCAGTTTCTTCTTTTTTTCATTAGCGGATAAAGGAATCATCCTGGTTTTGATGCACCACACTCGAGATCCTGACTACTCAACTGCTGGGACAAGTTGGTGTGAAACAATCCCAGCCGTTGATTTGGATGTCAATGTTCTTTTCCATGAAACCATGCCGGGGTTGCTGTTTTGTTCACAAAATGACATGGCAGTGAGACAAATTCATAAATTTATAAAGAAAAACAAAAGACTGACAAAAAAGGACAATAGAGAGAGCCAGATGAACTGCAAAAATAAGAGAGGATAATCGTTTTATGACTATTGACTGATTAACTGACTATTGACATAAACAGTAACTGTAGCTGTCCACAGCTGTATGGTCATAATCAGTAAATTAGAATATGCGTTCCAATGAAGCTTGTTTAGATTAAAAGTGCCTTTGAAAATAACAACCAAGCAAGTTGTTATTTTTTCACTTATACTACTTTTATGTATAGCCTTTTTCCCCTCTTATATAATATTTTAATCTTAAATATGAGAGTCAGAGTTCACCTTAACTTTATGTAAAATAAACACATTTTTCATGCTTTGTAATATATATTGTCTATCTATATAAATGCAAGTGCCATTAAACAGGTACAGTAACATAACAAAATAAAGGTGTTGATTCAGCTCACTGGTGGATTGTGCTTTTTTTTTAGAACAGGCTCATAGGCACCACATGTGGTCCTAGGGGGCTACTTGGTAAGATAAGATATACTTTATTGATCTCACAGTGGAGAAATTCACTTGTCACATCAGCTCAATAATCAAAAGAAGGTGCCAAAAGGAGGAAAAGGTGCATGAGGTATATACAGTGCTTCCACATATATACTGTGGATCGAGAGAAAAAAAAGACAAAGCAGAGGTTTAAAATGACTTCTGTAAGGCGACAGTAAGATTACGGGTTAAGGAGTTGACCGACTGAGCCATACCACAAGGGCAGTAACATTCTCCCGATGAGGTGCTGGCAGCCATCTCCTTTTGAACTACTCCAGAGGTGTCTGTGATGGAGAACACCAGCGGGTCTCCGCCCCTCTGCAATCAGCCTTCACCTGTTGGAAAGAGAGGGAGAGCAGCAGCCCAACCCAGGGACGCTACAATGATCCTGACAGAAACTCAACAGCTCTGTGAAGGTTGGTAAAAAATAATATTAGCTGTCCTTCTGGTAATCAACTTGTTTGGCTCTGGTTGTTTTTTTAAATAATTTCCACAACTCAAAACAGAAATTAACAAAAAGGTGAAAGAGCAGTTATCTTCATATGTAGTCTTATAATAATATGTCTGTCTACGCCTCAGATGTGCGTATTATCGCCCTGTTGATTAAATGATTAATGAACTGTAGATTGTTACAAAAGGTTTGTGATAATTAGCTCTACTGGGGGACCTGCAGTAGGAGGAGGCTTCAGGAGCCAAATAAATAATAAATTATTCCATTTGAGCTTAATGGGCTCTGATAAGCTCATTTGAGGGATATCTTCAGCCACAGGGAACCCAGAGCTTCAGTTCTGGTGGGCCAGAGGTGACGGTTGTGAACTTCTAACTGCTTTGCAGTAAGAAGATACAAAAACCTGCTCTGTTCGGACTAGAAAGCTGGTGTGACCTTTAGGTTTTTGGGGGTTTCTTTGGTGCCTCTCTTCTTCTTTACCCGGTTGTTTATGTATGCTAGTGTTAGAGAAATGTGAATGTAATCAGTTTATTTTTATTAAGTTACAGCCATTTGGTTTGTTTTAAGAGTTTGCTTTCAGGAAGGTTCTGTTATTTTTAACTTCAGACAGGGAAAACAAATGGTTCTCCCAGATAAGGGAGACCACGTTGACAACGTGGTCAACCAGTGTTGCACGGATCTCATTTGTCAGATTCGGTCCTCTTTGAGCACGTTCTTGTCTTCCTCTTCCTCTTCCTCTACCTCCAGCATGGCCTCCATCTCTTCCTCTTCCGTTGATTCTTCCTCTGTTGATTCCTCTTCCCTTCCTCCTCTTCCTCCTTGTCCTTGTCCTCCTCCTTGTCCTTGTCCTCCTCCTTCTCCTCCACCTCGTCCTTCACCTCGTCTTTCCATTGTGCTTGAAGACCGATGAACTCACCTGCTGTTTTTTTATAGTGCTTATACACCTGATTGGTGTGTCTACAATTAAGCAAACAAGTGTTTGCACACCTGATGACTGTGTTGAATCAATTGGTTGGAAGGTGCGGTAATTTGACAGTCAGTGCTTTGGTATTGCAAGGAAGTGACTTCATAATAGATTTTTGTGTGTAATCTATGTTAAGTGTGTTTAGTGTTTTGCAAATCACTGTGTGTAGAGTTTTGCAACAAGTGTGAGGTTGACAATGCGCTTATAGCTGTGCAAATATGGGCTGATGTTTTGCTTCTTGAGTGTAAGGTTTTGCTAATAGTGTACTACTTTTAACTTTAGTGTGTAAGCAATCCAAAAAAAATGTAAGAGGGGGGTGGAAGCTTGGTAACTTAAAATTTAAGACCCATTTAAAAAATACTGATTTTTTTCAATAACAGTACAAATGCTGCAAAACTGTACCCTACAAAATAGAAATAAAGAAAATCTATAGAAATAATAAATTATATTTAATTCTTAGGGCAAGTAAAACAGGACTCACAATACAGATCAGTTGACGAAGGCTTTAACATTAAACTAAAATTAAAAGTTTAATTAAAATGCGTTGTCAGCTGAAATACGGACTCTCCCGCTGAGATGAGGAGGGGCAGAACGATTTTCACCTGGGGAAGAGAAGACCGGGCTGAGCGATTTGCGGCTGGTCAATGGAAGTCCTTCTGTCCAGTTGGACAGAGGCTGCCCACTAGTGTAGTGGGTGAAAGCTGCAGGGAAGCTTAAGTTCCTGACTTCTATGTAGACATACGTAGATTTGAAAGAAGATCTCAATCATTATACCAAACGATCATCAGATGTGAGGCCTTTCATTTTAATAGGTCTATCTCGCGGAGGACAAATAATGATGAAAAAAAAAAGGTCTGGAAGTGTAGTACTCAGTATTGTTATGCCATTACAGGACATGACAAACTGCATTTCCCATGATGCAATGTGGTTAAAATGGCCACCAACTCCCATCATGCAACATGGCCCAAAATGGCCGCTGACCAAGATAAGGTTGCTATGGTGATAAGTATAAAACCCAGCCGCACACGGCGATCTTCTTACTTGGCGTACCGCCAGACTGGGAAGACACCACAGCTGTTTCACTCCGTGGGTTTCAACCCCCGCACGCCATGTGCTCCATAATTCTTTGGTGGACCGAAGATTACTGAAGCAACTTCTTCCCTGTATTGCTTAAACAGGAGGTTGACTCTAAAAAGTACTTTTGAATTCCCTCTGATCAAAGACTGAGAGCCGTTTTATCTCCCAGTGATCGAAAGAGGACCACGCTTCTGTTTTGGCTGAACAAAGCGTCTGAACGCCCAGAGAACGAGAAAGGCGAAGGGACTTCCCCTCTTGTTTCCCCCACTATCCGACACCTGCATACGCCGAAGAGCATCCAAGGACGCCGCGGACTGGGAGCGCTCTGGGAGCGCTCTGGGATTTTCCCCGGAGACAACACAAGTAAATGGGAATTTCCCCTTTTATTTCTCTTTTCACTTATAAGGTGGTATTCTTTGAGTGCCTGGGCAGAGAACCTATTAGGACTTAGTTTAATGCTTCTTACTCCAAGACGGAGTTGTTTTTATTTGCTGAATATTTTCTGTTTGTATGTGCATGCATTTTGAAAGTGATTTTGGCTGTGCTGATTTTGTGGTTCATAAGTGATTCCGCCGCAGGTTGCTTCTTCAACTCTTTCCCATCTTTTTCCTTATCTCCTTGTTTATATCTTTGCTGTCGCTTATCAGTTCAATCTCTTTGTTAGAACTCAGTTTGCAGTTGTTTTAAACTCCTCAATCAGCCGCTCCCCCTCTGGCCGAGGCACCGCCCCACTTTAGTGTAAGCGCTCACTGCATCATTAGGATCTCCCCTCATGCATTACGTAAGGTCGTAGGGGACGTGACGTCATAGCTGCCATCTTGGGAAGGTACGGTGTAGTTAGCTATGCTGAACTAGCTTATTGGAAAACATTGAAGTGTTTAGCTGAATTCTCAAAGCTGTTTGTCTCTCAATGCTGCGATATCAGTGCCCACGTCTTGAATGTGATGTTTAAACAACTATGAGTTGAACTAAGATTTGCTACCTCTCATTTTAATCCATTGTTGACTTTTATTTCCACATATATTTTGCATGTTTAGTTTAGTAGTGAGTAGAATTCCAAGGTTGTTGAATAAGAGAATTACTGTAACAGGGAATTGCCTTTGGTTCAATAAAAACAACTGCGGAACAGTAATTGTTTGTGTTAATTCCAACTCACAGTTGCATGGTTATTCAGAATTCAGAATTACCTCCTTTTGGAGTTAACATCCGATATTAACATAGAGACATTTTCATTGGATTAGTGATAAAAAAGGGTAACGGTTTAAACTCTAAGTGCAGTTATAAGTTGAGTTATCACCGTTGCTGGATAAATCTGATCGGTCAGAACCCGAATAGATCATTGTGTTCCAGCACAACCGAGTTCATAACAGCTAATTAATAAATGCATTAGTAGTATAAATCATTATAAGCGTATAGCTCTAGCATCACTACCATTTGAACCATATTTAGGCCCGAGCAGCGAAGCGCTGCAAAGGCCTATTGTATCTGTAGTGTTAATTAGGCCCGACCAGCAAAGCGCTGTGAAGGCCTATTGTATCTGTAGTGTTTAATTATTATTATTAATCTGCCACCCCAAAGAGGGGCCTTTTTGAGGGCTTTATAATATTCAAAAACTCACCAAACTTGGCAGATGCATGAAGACTGTTTAAAAATTTTGTATTTTAAGGTCGTCACAAAAATCAAAAGTAAAATGGCTCAACGGCGCCACCTAGCAATTTTCAAAGGACCCTTTGCTATTCATTTACTTCATCGTGAGTTTTTGAGCATGGTGATGGGGGATTAGCACGGGTTATATTTCATACACAAAAACTCACAGAGCCACCAAACTTTCAGTAATTGATCACCATCCGGTCTCCTATAATATCCAATGGTCAAATGATGACATTGCTTAGACCACGCCCCCTGACCACAGGAAGTGTCATGTTTTGTTGCAAGCGGTTGCTATGTTACCCCTCTGAGCTAATCAACATGAAACTGTGCCCATAGAGAGAAGACATGTCGGTGTGTTGTGGATTTCAGGCCCAACTGGATTCGATGGAGCATGGGGGCGTGGTGGCGTGGGGAAGTCACCTCAAACGCCGCCGCCATATGTCCAGACTTCCATAGGATGTTGACAAATTTAATGAAAAGTAACTTAAAATTACCTTAAAAGGACAACATTTTTAAAAGTCAAAAGGCTTGTTTAATGCTTTGTGAACATCTCCTCTATTCGGCTACAAAATCAACTGGATTCGATGGAGCAGGGCGGCGTGGTGGCGTGGCGAAGTCACCTGAAACGCCGCTGCCATATGTCCAGACTTCCATAGGATATTGACAAATTTAATAAAAAGTAACTTTAAATTACCTTAAAAGGACAACATTTTTAAAAGTCAAAAGGCTTATTTAATGCTTTGAGGACATCTCTTCTATTCGGCTACAAAATCAACTAGATTTGATGGAGCGGAGCAGTGTGGTGGCGTGGCGAAGTCACCTGAAACGCTGCTGCCATTGGTCCAGACTTCCATAGGATATTGACAAATTGAATAAAAAGTAACTTAAAATTACCTTTAAAAAGACAACATTTTTAAAAGTCAAAAGGCTTATTTAATGCTTTGAGAAAATCTCTTCTATTCGGCTACAATATCAACCAAAACAGCATAATCTTTTAAGCTATAAGACCATTTTTAAGATGTCAATACATAGGTTTTAAGCTGGTGGGTCGCCACTGCCTCCGGTGGCCAAATGCATCGCTGCACCAACTGATCTGCACCAGATTTTTTGCGAGTCATGGGGGAGCGCTGCTCAATGCCTTTGTGTGTATTGCCCGGTGGACAGGCGGGGAAAATGCGTGACAGCTTCTGCCGTGGCTGGCGGCCGGCGGTGCGCAAACCCCTGCGGTGGCCAATAGGCCGGAGCAGAGCACAACAAAGATTTAAAAAGAATTGTAAAATATTTTTCTGGAGATTGACTCAAAGCAAAACAATGTTTATAATTATTTGTAAACATTTGTATACTCTATGTTTATCTTGTTTTTAAGTATTTTATATTTACAATAAAATGCATAATTTATTTTTTAGACTAGTTCCATATGAGAGGTTGCAAGAAATCTTGTAACTTTACTGAATTTGCAGCTTAAGAAGATTGGGTTTGACAGACAACACCAACTGTCCCCTCAATCCAGTGCACACAATACCACAACAGACCTCATCACGCTCTACAGTACATCAAGAAAACTAAATCAACTAAAACAAGTTCACGAGTGCACATGAAATTAAGTTAACCCATATTTGTGTGTCAGGGTGTCTAAGCACTCTCCAGAATTTGACATCTCAGCAGAACCTGTAATAATTATAGAAAGTAACATTATAGTTGTTCTGCCTTTTGTTAAGACAGTAAGGAATTCATGTCGTGAATACATTACATAAATAAGATATTAATTAATTCTTAGTCAGAGGAAATCCATGGTCAAAACAGTTAGAAACGTTTTGGGTTCATATTTAATCAATGAGACATCACAACTTTGTTAGATCTCTATGTGAATTACATGAGATTGAGTGCTCTCACCTGTTGAAGTTGAATTTGTTCTACACGCTTCTGCCTTGGAAAATATTCGTCTTTTTACAAAAAGAATGTTTAAAGCCAGATTTGTGAATAAAGGTTATTCAGAGAACGCAAGAAAAGGAAGCTTTGTGTGGGGAACTTTTGTCCTAGCTGTCTAGCTGCATATGGCCCCAGGACAGCACAATAGTTTTCTTAAGGTATAATTTTGGAGAAGTAGAAACAAGTATTAATTTCAAAAGGTAGGTAAAAAAGGAAAAAAGTTTTTATAAAATCTTAAAATGTTGGATAGTCGTTATTTCCATCTTGCTGTGAAAATTGGTGATATATCATTTTTAATGCTTAGATATAAAATTGCAAGGCAATTACTAAAATTGCCTTTTGTTGAAAATGTTTTTTGGCATGCCATACTTTATATTTATAGGTAGCCTAGATGTGCAAAATAAAAGAGTGGAACTAAAACCTGGTCTAAAAGTTTTATGGAGCTTTAACTTGCTAAGAGTAATAACGCTAGATGATTATATCTTTAAAATGAGATAACTGTCTGATAAAATGTGATAGTTTACTTGGTCTAAAGAGATGATGCAATTCAATGTTATTTATATAGCGCCAATTCATGAAACATGTCATCTCAAGGCACTTTACAAAGTCAAACTCAATCAGATTGTACAGATTGGGTCAGATTATACACATTGGTCAAAAAAATCCTATATAAGGGAATGTTACTGTTTCACCGTGCCGTGTCTACGGTGAAGCACCCTCGGTGGACCCAGTTCGTTTTACCCAGTCAGGCGACCCCCACTTACTTTACTACCTTGAATGTAGGACGCATAAAACAGACAAGTATGCTTTTAGTTATATTTTATCTAGGTAAAGACAGAGAAATAGTTACAGTCACACCAGCGCTGATGGGCCCCTGATCGGCAGGAGGCCTCGAGTGCTCATCACACAAACATTATAAAGGGATCTCGGGACACACCCATACAAGGGCGGTACACATCCAAACTGTGACATCAGCAGGGAAGCTGTGTCACCTCCGGGGTGGTATCTGATAGATATGTGCCAATCTTCTGGGTCCGTGCTGTCCAAGTGAGCCATGCAGTTCAGGGATAAACAGTTCGTTCCACTTGACCTTGTTGATATCCTAACAGACCCCCTGATGATGTGTCATTATGGCACATCACCAAAGATGATCAACCAGTGGAACGACAGCTCTCAGTCTGTCCCTCTCCCAGAACAGTCGGTCATTCCGTCCAGTCCAAGCAATCCAAGCACGTCAGCTTCCGGCTTCCAGAGTCCATCCATCCGTGATCTCCATGGCAGTCGATAGTGCGGCTCAGTCTCTGGGGTCACACAGTCTCTGCTGGTGTGACCGAAAGGCACTTTGTAAAAACAGTCCAGTTGTCCGTTAGCCCCCCCTGTTGGTGTGCCCCAAAGGCACATCACAACGAAAACAGTTCCAAGGAATGGGCCGGACAAACCACAATGGAAACATCTTAGCATCATCAGCATTAATACTTCATAATTCAGCATTTTTTACTCAACACCACAGTCCAAGCATTTTATCTACAATTTAGGGTTCAACTATTTGAGCTGGGCCTGTTTTAGGTTCCTATGCGCACATTATTTTAAATTTACTTTAGACTATATAAGCTAAAGGTGTACCTTAATCAAGGCCAAATTCGTCTACTCTACCCCCACCCCAAGAAACCTCCTACTCGGTCCTCCACTCTCCATTCCTATGGACAACCATCCATCACCTTCAATCCTCACAAATCCAAGAGTACCAGTAGGGGGCATCAGAGGGCAGGCTGAGTCTTCATCACAAAAAACCATCTCTAAGAAATGGCAAAAAAGTGATGGAGCCCAGTCTAGGGGAATCCCACTCTGGTCCAATCTGAGCGAGAAGACACCCTGTATTGAATCTAAAAATTAGCCTTACCAAGTAATTTATGGATCTGTGATAGCCATCAGATCCTGGTTCTCTATATAACAAAGCAAAATGATTGCATGAACTGTAGGTCTTGGTGTGTGTGTCTGTAACAGAGAGTTTCCATTCTTAATCATAAAACCATAGCGATCAACATAATGCAACATCACAGTATAAACATCATAACACATAAAATCAAACATGGAAGTCAGTCGAAAACAGAAAGGAGAAAGAAAAGAGAAAAAATCAGTTTTGTGATATAAAAAGAGTCTGTACGTCAATAACGCAAGTAAAAACGTCAGGCCAGTCTGAGCACGTGGCAGAGATGAATCTATTCGCGCATAAGTGGTCAGCTCAGAGTTCTCAGGCACTGCTCCTTCATGGCAAACAGAAAGAAGAAAACATAAAAAAATCCATAGGTCTCTGGCATGTTACTCCCAAACTTCTTAAGTCCTTTTCTCGCTCCTCTTCGTGGACAAAAATGCTTTAGTTGGATGGTAATGAGTGTCCTGTCCTTTGTCAGGCAATAAGCATTTTATCCCCAGTAAAATGCTCTGTTGAGATGGTTGGCAGACACCAGGCCTTGTTTACTGTTGGATAACAGAAACAAGGTGTAATTAGTGTTCTTATCAAGACTCCCAATCCTTCTTTCATTTACCTTCTTCAAACACTTTCACTGTTAGTCTTTTGTTTATGTTCACATATCATGCCAGGCCACTAGGGGGCTCTGGAGGATAGCCTACGGCTTCCTTGTTCGTTGTTGGTGTTTACATGGCGGCGTTGCCTGTACATATGTTGGAGTAAAAAGAAAATAAAAGTTTTCCTGGACTCATCTTAAAGTGGAGTTCTCTTTGGATTAACACTGGTAGCAGAGGATGGTTAGTAACTACAGAGTTCCTCCAACATTTGAAGAAGGAAAGTCCTATGAAAGCTGGAAGAATGAAGTCAATATGTGGACGAGAGTTACCGACTTGGAAAAAAAGAAACAAGCTCTCGCAGTCGCCCTGGCGCTATCCGGGAGGGCGCGAGACACGGCGATGGAAATTCCGGTAGATGATTTAAATAAAGACACTGGAATGGTCACGTTGTTGAATAAATTGGATGATTTGTTCCTAAAAGAGGAAAGGGACATGATCTACGAAGCATATGCAGAGTTTGATCGGATCAAAAAAGATGCAAGCACATCCATGGTGGATTTTATTATTGACTTTGAACAGCGCTATTTGCGCATGAAAAATACAACATGGAGCTACCCGATGCAGTTCTGGCATTTAAGCTTTTGGATACTTCATGCTTGGATGTGAAAGACAGGCAGTTAGCTTTAACAGCATGCTCAGACGTGACATTTGCTTCAATGAAATCCGCTTTAAAAAGAATATTTGGTGATAAGAAAAAAGGTGGATCAGCAGAGAGCATCAACCAGGAGTCAGTATTTGCAACAGAACAAAGACAAAGGGGCAGGACTTGGCGGCCCAACCCATGGCAAAAGACTCCACAGCCTGGCACCAACCCATTGGACAGGTATGGAAAACGATCTAAATGTGCTGTGTGTCAAAGTACGTATCACTGGGCCAAAGATTGTCCACATAAAGCAGAAAGTGTAAAAATCACTGAAGAAAACACAGATGTGGAAGAATGTAATATTACTCTGTACACCAAAGAATCACCAACAGATGCAGAAATATTCATGACTGAATGTTTTGGCTCAGCAATTATAGACACTGCTTGCACTAGAACAGTTTGTGGACAAGAATGGCTGGATAACTACAGAACTACGTTGCAGCAAAAAGGGGTCAAGACTATGAGAGAAACAGAAACGAAAAGCCGCAGGCCATTCAAGTTTGGAGATGGAAAAATAGTCTACTCCATCAAAAAGGTAAAGATACCAGCCAAGATTGGCAACACGCAGTGTAACATCGAAACTGAAGTTGTTCCTGTCAACATTCCACTGCTTTTGAGTAAAACGTCATTAAAGAGAGCAAAAACAGTTCTGGATATGGAAAGAGACAGAGCAGTGATGTTTAACCAGCCTGTGCAATTGGACTTCACCAGTTCTGGACACTACTGTGTGAACATTGTGGATAAAGAAAGTAAAAGTCCTATTCACCCTGAGCAAATATTGGTGGAGGAAGAAATACTGGCTATAACAGATAAAATGAACCCAAGTGAGAAGATCAAAGTTCTGGAGAAACTTCATAAACAGTTTGGACATGCTTCTGCTGACAAGCTGCAACAGCTTTTGAACAATTCTGGCAACAAAGACACAGAATGTTACAGTCTCCTGCAAAACATTATAAACCAGTGTGCAGCCTGTCAGAAATACCGCAAGACCAAACCTAAGCCCGCTGTTGGCCTGCCGCTAGCGTCAACATATAATGAGACTGTAGCTGTAGATCTACATGAGCTTGAACCTGGAGTGTGGTATTTACACATTATTGACCAGTTTACCCGTTTCAGTGCTGGTAGTGTTTTGACCAGCAAAAGATCCTCTGAGATCATCAAACATCTTATTCATGACTGGATTAGTGTACATGGACCACCACAAAAGTTATTCAGCGACAATGGTGGTGAGTTTAATAACGAAGAACTGAGAGACATGGCTGAGAACTTTAATATTGAAGTCAAGACAACACCTGCTTACAGTCCCTGGAGCAATGGACTGTTAGAACGGCACAATCAAACTCTGACTGAGATCATAATGAAAGTAAAAACAAGTACTGGGTGCGACTGGAGCACAGCCATGGACTGGGCCCTAATGGCAAAGAACTGTATGCAAAGCGTCCATGGATACAGCCCACATCAACTAGTGTTTGGACAGAATCCCAACCTACCTTCAGTGTTAATAGATAAAGCCCCAGCTTTAGAAGGAACCACTAAAAGTGAATGGGTGGCCAAGCACATTTCTGCCCTACATGCTGCAAGAAGAGCTTTTACAGAAGCAGAGTATTCAGAAAGAATACGCAGAGCTCTAAAGAAACAACTGCGACCCACAGACGAACAATACGGACCTGGAGACAAAGTCTTCTACAAACGAGTGGACAGCCCAGAATGGAAAGGACCAGGAGTGGTTATTGGGCAGGATGGTTCAGTTGTTTTTGTTAGACATGGAGGCACCTGTGTCAGAGTGCACCGACTCAGGTTGAGAAAGGTTACTCATGAGGATGAAGGATCTCAGACCACTTGTGATGAAAACATTCAAGGACAACCTACAATGGACATTAATGAAGAAGAGACAGAAGGAAATCTTGGACATACAAGCACAGAGACACAGCATGCAGACATGGACAGAGACGCTGTGGATATGGAAAGACAGCACACGACAAACGTAAGACAGCAGATTGACAGCATCAACATTAAGCCTGGTCAGATTGTGACATTCACTAATGAAAAGGGTGTATCACACACAGCAAAGGTGTTGGGACGAGCTGGTAAAACAACAAGAAAATACAAGAACTGGTTTAACCTGGAACAACTTGAGCCTACAGAGGGGGCTGGTAACTGTAAATCAGCTGATCTATCACAGTTGGAAAACCTCTGTATTCAGCCTAATGTTGCTGAAATGGATACACATGAGGATATTTTCCTGAGCAAAGATATTTCACTGGATGAAGCAAAAGAGGATGAAATAAAAAGCTGGAAACAAAACCAAGTGTTTGAAGAAGTTGAGGACAAAGGTCAAAAGTGCATCTCCACTCGCTGGGTGTGCACTATGAAAGAAGGTGAAAATGGATTAGTACCAAAAGCAAGGCTTGTTGCACGAGGATTTGAGGAACTACAAGTTTCTGACTTACAAAAGGACTCACCTACCTGTGCCTCAGAGTCACTGAGACTCTAGTGGCAGTGATATGTCAAAAACAGTGGAAACTTGACTCCATGGACATTAAATCTGCTTTCCTACAAGGAATGGAACTGTGCAGAGACATTTTCATCAAACCACCTCCGGAGGCTCATAGCACAGGTGTGCTTTGGAAACTGAGAAAGTGTGTGTATGGTCTGGCAGATGCTTCATTGTATTGGTACAACAGAGTAAAGAGCATCATGTTAGAAGCAGGGGGTGTTGTGTCTAAGGTTGATCCTGCAGTTTTCTACTGGCCTGATGAGAACAACAATGTTATGGGTGTTCTTGCTTGTCATGTTGATGATTTTATATGGGGAGGATCCCAATTCTTTTCAGAGTCAGTCATACCAAACCTTAGATCACAGTTTAATGTTGGTCATGAAGCTCATGATACCTTCTCCTATGTAGGTGTGGACCTTGTTACTTTGGGTACCAAGGTAAAAATACATCAAAAGACATACATTCAAAACCTGCAACCTATCAACCTCTCACCCTCTAGAGCAGCAGAGACAGCTTCCCCCCTCACTGAGGAGGAGAGAGAGCAGCTCAGGTCAAAGATAGGCCAACTGTTGTGGGTGGCAAGACAGAGCAGGCCTGATGTCATGTTTGATGCAAGTCATTTGGCATCTAGTCTCAAACAGGCCACAGTACAGACCATATGTGAGGCAAACAGAGTTGTGTGTAAACTCAAAGCCAAGTCAGTTGAACTGAATTTTCAGCATCTTGGAGAAAACAGTAACTTAAAGATAGTTATGTTTACTGATGCGTCTTTTGGAAACCTTTCAGATGGAGGTACTCAGGGTGGGCATCTCATTGTCTTGATGGGTGACAATGGTCGATTCTCTCCCATTTCATGGCAATCAAAAAGGATTAAGAGAATTGTCAGAAGCACACTTGCAGGTGAAACATTGGCAATGTCAGAGGGGATTGATAATGCTATTTTTATCTCCACACTGTTTTCTGAACTAAGTGCTGGTAGTACCACGCATCCTTGCCAATAACATGTGTCACTGATAACTTCTCTCTTGTAGATGCACTTAAGTCAACTAAGTTTGTTGCTGAGAAAAGGCTACGCCTGGAAATCAGTTCTATTAAAGAACAGATCCAAACTAAAAGAGTTCATCAGGTTTTGTGGTCACAAACAAAAGAACAGCTCGCTGACTGTTTGACAAAGAAGGGAGCATCCACAACCTTGTTACTTAAGGCTCTTTATGAAGGCTGTTGGACTGTATCATAAATTTAACAAGAAGCTGTGTTGTTCAACTATGTTGTAAAAAAGGAACGTTGGCTTCACAGTAGCACTAAATAGCTGTGCTTTGCTATGTGTTGTTTTCATGCATACATTCTTTATTTGATTCATTCATTTGTTTAAGTATTTTTTATTTTTTTAAAGAAGAGAGTGAGATTGTTAGTCTTTTGTTTATGTTCACATATCATGCCAGGCCACTAGGGGGCTCTGGAGGATAGCCTACGGCTTCCTTGTTCGTTGTTGGTGTTTACATGGCGGCGTTGCCTGTACGTATGTTGGAGTAAAAAGAAAATAAAAGTTTTCCTGGACTCATCTTAAAGTGGAGTTCTCTTTGGATTAACATTCACATCCAGATATTTCCGTTCACAATTGTTGTGCTCTTAGCTTAACCTCCTTTACTGTAAAAATTAGATCTTGCATTTACTCTTATATTAAAGAAAAAATCTGAAAGTTCAACATTATCTGCAGCAGCATTTCTCTATAATTCTTTCCCATGTGTGTCTCACCTTACAATGTCCAACAGTTGAAAAATCTCTGCAATAGAAATTTATCATCATATGTTTCATGGCTACTGTGACACGGTTCATCTCAATTTATCTAGCACACAGGGAATTGTACTAAAACCTTTCAGAAACTTCGTACTGAACCAGCTCTACAATACTTCACATTTTTCTAAAAAGCCCAACAGAAAAACCCTTAAGTTTGTAAAAGAAAGCTCCACTATGTATATTTGCAGAATAATGTTGTGATATTAATCAGAAGCAGCCCTATGTACTTCTTATCTTATTTTGAAAAGCTCAGCTGAGAAAAAGGAAGTGTGTGCATGCCCCTCGCCCACACGGAGTTGTGATTGGTTGCTATTCAGGAAGTGGGTGTAGCCCAGGGCGGAGACAGGAAGTAGTTCTGTGAATCAGTTTCAGCTTGATGTGCATCAACCCAAAAGACTTGTAGTTGAATGCGCCCTCCACCTGAAGCGAAGAGCAATTCTAACCCCATTAATTCTTGATTTTTTAATCACGTCTGCTTGTTTTAACAGACAGCTTTTGTAAACAACCCTGGTTTTATCTTATGTCCCCCTGTTTGAATCTTGTTTGAAACAAACCTTTAAACTGTAGTATGCTGTGAGCAGTAACCAGACCTCTCAACTTTTATCAAAAGTTAGGAGTGAGATTATGCTAATTTGGGGGCGGGGCTAACCGGACCCTGGAAGAGTCGGTGGAGTCAACTCCATCTCATTTTTATCCCACCAGACAATGAAGTAGACATGTATTACTTGTGTTAAAAAGAGAAAGAGACATATTAATACTTTATTGTTCAGTTAATGGATTAAAACATAAATAATACACAATTGTTCAAATAATACTGAATAAAATTAAGTAGATTTTAATTATTGACCGAATTATTATACTGTTACACATTCATCTATGGGTTGTTTATCATTGTAAATCTATAACCTGATTGGTAAATCAGGCTGAGTTTCATCAAGCCTTTATGATCCCCTCAGCAGCAACACTGAAGCACACAGAGGTTCCCGCTGCGTCTTTATACACGATCCAGCTGCTGATCTCTCCCTCTTTTCAGCTCAATGCACTTCTAGACTGTTACAGTTTATAACATTCTCATCACCTTTCACAGCGACAGGTTTCTCAGTCAGTCGCCGCGCTGACCAGACAAATCTCTATTGCTCTCGTCAGTGCGCTCTGGGCGCCCAGAAAGCACCTGCTCCGAGGGAAAGGAGGGGAGGGAGAGGAGCAAGCGCGGAGGCACAGAAATACGGTGCATGTAGTTAAAAAATGCAGAATTAATAAAAACGAAACTTATAAACTGACCAAGTGGCGTTTTAAACTGCATCTGGTTAGCAGAACTGTTTTTATGATCAGTGTGCAGCCATGACTGGTTCTGAATGAACCAGTCATCTTGCAGCAGCTCTCCCTCCGCCCCCTCCCCTCCGGTGTACGCGGTACAGGACCTTACCGGCTCACTTTCACCACTGTTAAGACTAAAATTATTCATAACTCTGATCACTCTTCCTGCTGCTCTGTTAACACGAACTGCAGCAGGAATTACTGATGGCCACAAGTTGTGAAAGAAGCCGAAACAGCTCAGCAGAAGGCGGAGTTTTGTCGTCCGCAGCCCAGATGGGCTTTGTGATTTTTATGCGTGAGAAATTCCATGTTTGCGTGTGAAATGTCTTGTGTTGCGTGTGAGCGTGTGAAGTTAGTGAAATGCGTGTGTCACACGGTCAATGCGTGAGAGTTGAGAGCTATGAGTAACTCATTGTTGCTTATTAAACACATCGCCCCCTGACCATGTAAGAAGCTCCATGCTGCTTCTAAATAGATTTTTTATGAGACTTTAAACCCTTTTTAGTCTTCCAACATTAGTTTAATAGATAATACTTCCAAGCATAATTTTATCCCCAAGTAAATCAACCCTTTAACAAGTATCTAGTTCTTGTTCTCATGTGTTTAGTTTATCCTTGAAAAACTTTAAGCAGACATTATTCCGAATGATTTTCTTACATTTTCATACATTTATTATTATTACCGTTGTGATCTTATATCGCCCAGTGATCTATAAATCCTTATTTTATGTTTGCACCGTCTTGTCCCAGCAGATTAAAAATTCCCATTCTAGAATTTGCTTTTTTGTTTCATCAATCACTGTCTGTTGTGATTATTGAAGAAATTGTGCAGTTCCTTTAAACCCTCTTAAATATTGACCACCCGTTGATAAATGATCAGCAATAAGTTTTGCCCCTCTTTTAATTCTTTGTTTGAACACGTCTCTGTCTCCGTATTTGTTTAGGCCTCTATCATTTTGTTCTTTGCATTTTAAGTGTGAACCTGGTCAGGATAGAGAAAGTCATCTCCGATGCTCCTTTTGGCAATCCCAGCAAACCCAAACATAAAATTGTTCACTGTCAGTGTTAGGTTACAGGTAATCCCTGTGGGAACACGACGTCGTCTCCTTTGTTCAACCTGGTTCCAAGCGCCTGGGTCATCGAAACACTCCACCACCTGCGACAAATCTCTGACATTTTCAAACCACAGCAGCAATTCCTGGGTGTCCACACCCCTTGTCTGTGAACTGTCTCTCGTCGTAAGCCCAGGCTTTCAGTTTATCTCCTGTTAAGTGTCCCCCTTTAGAGCCCATTTACCCCAAAGAGTCCAAGTTTGTGTTCTAGGTGCGTTTCCTGAACGCCAACCTCTCCATGTCATGTTCGTGAAACCTTGTAGTTGAATTCCATCACCTGTGAAGCAAAGCAGTCATGCATAGTCCTGTTCAAGATGTTTTTTTTTTTTGTTTTTTTTTGTTATCACAGCAGGAGTTTCACTGTCGGATGCCATTGCAGCTCTGATGTTCCTCAGAGCCAACCTTCATGCATTGATATCATGTTGAAGCTGTTATCCTCCTATCATCATCATCTTGTGTCCAGGAGTCACTTCTGCTGTCCTGACCAGATACCAAATGTACAACTAATCTAATTGACCTCATTACTTTTCTGCATGTACGCAAGAAGACAATCGTTAGATTATCCTGGTCTAAACGAAAATAGTTGGCTAAACTCTGTTTATGTGTTTTTCCTTCTGGATGTTTTAACATCTAGTTAAAGGACAACTATTGTGCTATTTTGTGTTCAAACAGATAGTTGTTAAGTCTCCTCACACCTTTTAGGTAACTGCGTACAATTCCAAACTATTTACACTGGTGCTTTAATCCCTAATTTACCCAAGTTATTTATTAGAATAAGGCATTATTCTAAACTTGCAGTTTTATCCATTTAAGTCCTTAACCTTTGTGGTGCTTTACATCCTAATAATTAATTTCTTAGTTGCGCCTCTGCTTACTTTAAGATACCCAGTAAATGCTGTGCTCACAATTTCTCCTTTGCTTGAACAAGGTTAAAAGGTTTAGAGTTTATTCTGCTTATATTGAAAAATTAGCTTGCTCACTCGTTCGTTCATTCGTTTATGCTATTAACTGTTGCTGTAATGCCTACTTTAACTTTTTCGCCCACTAGTCTTTTTCATGATCATAATTATCGCTCATTGATGTAGATGTGTATATATATATATATATTTTTTTTTTTTCATGTTGTCTAAATTGCATACATTGTTCTTATCCATATTCCTTTTTTTTTTTTTTTTTTTTTTTAAACTTTATTTATCAATTTTCACAGCATATTCTTTACAGCATTCATGTTTTATACAGCGCTGCCTTACTTAACATATATAACCCTTACACAAAACACACATACCCAAAAAATAAAAAGTAAAAAATAAAGTAAAAACAATACAATAAATAGATAAATAATAAAGGACAAAAACACAAAAATTTGTTCATAGCTGACTAAAAGAATATAACAGTAGTTTAGTTATGATAAAATACTCATTTTAAATGTTTCCATGTATAGTAAAAATGGCTGCCAAGTTTTGAAAAATTTAGCAGTTGAACCTGCCAGTGTACACCTCATCTTTTCTAAATGTAAGAACCTCATGAGCTCTGAGAGCCACTGTTCATGTGTGGGTGGGGCCTTCTGTTTCCACCTCAATAGTATCAGGCGTCTCGCAATCAACGTAGCAAAAGCTATTGCATTTGAATTATATTTGGAGAGTAAACTATTGGGGGCGTATGATTCCAAAAATTGCAGTTAGAGCAGAAGGTTCAAATGCAACATTGTATATTTCTGAGAATGTATTGAATATAGCCAACCAATAGGTGTGAAGTTTTGAACATGCCCAGAAAGTGTGAATAAGGGAGCCGACCTCTGACCTGCATCGATTACATAAGGGATCAGTCCCTGGATAAAACTTAGCTAGCTTTTCATTAGAGAAATGCAACCGGTGCAAGACTTTGAACTGAAGGAGTCCATGTCTAGCGCATATTGAAGAAGAGTGAACCCTGTGAAGAATGGATTGCCAGAGCTCATCTGTTAATGTAATTGCAAGGTCTTTCTCCCAATGCGACTTAATAATAGAGAGAGAAGGAGATTGTAGATCTAGCAGTATGGTATAAATCTTTTTAATCGCCCCCCTTTGATGGATGTCTATACCTATGATTTTATCCAGAGCTGTTTCTTCAGGTAGTTCAGGAAATGTGGGATATCTATTTTTCACAAAATGCCGCAGTTGTAAATAGCGGAAAAAGTGTGTATGCGGAATATTAAACTGTTCCATGAGTTGTGTGAACGAAGCAAAAATCCCATCAATGAAAAGGTGTTTAACTTCACTGAGTCCATTTCTTTTCCAGATTTTAAAGGCAGAATCAGACATAGAGGGTGGGAATATATGATTTGAACAGATAGGAGTTTTAATTGACATAAAATGTTGTCCTAATTTTTTCCTGCACTGCACCCAGATTCTCAGGGAATTATATAGCAGAGGATTGCATTTATAGGTACAAACCTCTAACGGGAGAGCAGAGGTCAACAAAGCAGGTAAACTAGTCTGACCACAATAAGACGACTCAATTTGAAGCCAAGACGGGGTTTCTGTAGAAAAGTCACTCATCCAATATAGCATGTTTCGTATATTTGCTGCCCAGTAATAAGACTGAAAATTTGGCAAAGCTAAACCGCCTATAGGTCTAGGTCTCTGCATAAAATCTTTACGAATTCTGGGGGATTTGCTATTCCAAATAAAAGCTGAAACGTGTTTATCTAGTGTCACAAAGAATTCCTTTGGGATGTAACATGGAATACACTGAAATAAATAAAGGAACTTGGGCAGTATGTTCATTTTTATAGAGTTGACACGGCCCATTAACGATAGTGGCAGATCACTCCACCTCCGAAAATCTAGTTTAGTATGCTCAAGAAGTGGTATAAATTTTTTTTAAAGAGATCTTTATATTTGCGAGTAACTTTGACCCCCAAATAGGTCACGTAATCCGATTTAACTTTAAAAGGGAACTTTACAAATGAAATATTCCTGGCTTTAGAGTTTATACTAAATAGTTCACTTTTATGTAAATTTAATTTATAACCCGAGATAGTGCCGAATTGTTCAAGTATGGTAAGAGCATGGGGAAGAGAGCTCAGAGGATCTGAAATATACAGCAGGAGGTCATCAGCATATAAAGATAATTTGTGCTCCTGATCAGCTCTGTAGATGCCCTTAACCTTATCTTCTGCTCGCAGCTTAATCGCCAATGGTTCAATTGCTAACGCAAATAAAAGAGGGGATAAAGGGCACCCCTGTCTTGTCCCACGATGGAGTGGGAAGTAACAGGAATATAATGAATTTGTTCGAACACACGCCATAGGTGAGGAGTAAAGTACACGAACCCAAGAGATGAATTTAGGGCCAAATCCAAATTTATTTAGTAAGTAAAATAAGTAGTCCCACTCCACCCGATCAAAAGCCTTTTCCGCGTCAAGTGACACGGCGACTTCAGGGGTTGCAGTTGACTCCGTGTATAATATGTTCACAAATCTACGCAAGTTAAAAAAGCCATGTCTTCCCTTTACAAATCCTGTTTGATCAGAAGAAATAATATGAGGTAAACATCGTTCTAGTCTGTGAGCCAGGATCTTAGATAATATTTTTAAATCCACATTTAACAGCGATATTGGACGATATGATGAACATTCAGTTGGATCCTTATTTGGCTTTAATAACAAAGAAATAGTGGCTTGACGAAGCGTTGGGGGGAGACATTGCCAATTGAATGATTCAACAAACACGTTTTGTAATAAAGGAGACAAACTATCTTTAAAGGTCTTGAAAAACTCAACCGGGTAACCATCTGGTCCCGGAGATTTTGCATTCTGCATTGAGCCAATTGCAAATTAAATTTCTTCTACAGTAATCTGTTCCTCCAGTTGATCCCTAAGTGTAGAGTCTAAAGTTGGGATCGTCATTTTTTCAAAAAATTCGTCAAACAAGCCAGGCATTCTTAAAGACTCTGATTTATAAAGGTTAGAATAAAACATTTTAAAACTCTCATTTATGTCTTGTGGATCTGTAGTAATCTGTCCAGATTGGGTTTTAATTTCAGGAATTAAATGTGCAGTTTCGGATTTACGGAGCTGGTGTGCCAAAAGTCTAGTCGCTTTTTCCCCGTGCTCATACCACATACTCCTGGACTTAAGGATCGCACGTTCAGACTTATCAGTAGAATTTAGATTAAACTCAGTTTGCAAGGTCAATCTTTGTTTATATAAATCCGGAGACGGAGTTATAGAGTGCTGTTTGTCTAATTGTGAAATCAGATCTGTCAATTCAGATAAACGTTTTACCTTTTGTTTTTTAATATGTGAGCAATAGGAAATAATGTGACCACGTAAAAATGCTTTCAAGCTTTCCCAAACTGTACTAAAAGCTATACCCGGTGAAATGTTTATTTTTAAGAAAAGTTCAATTTGTTCCGAAACATATTGTACAAATTCCTTATCTGACAAAAGAAGAGGATTGAGTCGCCAAGAATACACTGAACGTTTGTCTGGAAAGCCAAAATAAGTGGGCTATGATCAGATATAATAATACTATCGTATCTGCAAGTTTTTGTATTAGGAAGTAGTTTTTTATCTATGAAAAAATAATCTATACGTGAATATGTTTGATGGACTGCAGAAAAAAAGGAATATTGTCGGGAATGTGGATATAAATATCTCCAAATATCTACAGCACCGTAATTTTGCAGAAAAGATTGTAAAACTATTGAAGACTTCTGGAGTGAAAAGTTTTTGGTCGAAGAGCGATCTAAAACTGAGTCCATGACAGTGTTCATGTCTCCTCCAAGTATCAGTTGGTGGGTATCAGTTAGAGGAAGGGAGTGAATCAGGTTATTGAAAAATTTAGAGTCATCAAAGTTAGGGGCATATATGTTTGCTAAAATAATGGGAGTGTTAAAAAGTGACCCGGTCACAATTACGTACCGGCCATTCGAGTCAGTCATTATATCTGACATTATAAATGGAGTGTTTTTATTGACCACAATTGCTGCGCCTCGTGCTTTACCATTAAAACTAGAATGAAAAATTTGCCCAACCCAACTTCTTTTAAGTCTTGAATGGTCTATATCTTTAAGGTGCGTTTCTTGCAGAAATGCTATATGTACCTTAAGGCGGCGGAGATGAGAGAGCACCTTATTTCGTTTCACTGGATGATTCAATCCTTTTACGTTCCAACTAATAAAATTAACATTGCAATCATTACTCACAGAGGTATAGTTAGTGGAACTTGACATCTACATACACGATGAGAGAAAATGGTCCAGATCACATTGATTAGTCCTGTCCACGGTGTACACTATTAGTTTGTAGTTAGCCAGCATCTGTACAAATAATAAATGACAAAAAGAAAACAAAAAGCACACACACAAAGCAAGAGAAGAAAAGAAAAAAACCAAAGACAAGTACCTAGACAAATACCCACCCATCCTTTTACATTCAGTGTTGTCCCCAACTGACAAACACAACATCCCCAAAGCCTCTCTGCTTTCTGTAGGAACCTCTCACCATAAACTCAACCACTGTCCCAAGTAAAAAAAAAAGGGGAATCTAAACTATAAATCACCCATTTGCCCTGAAGCGTATTAGAGAAAGTCACATCAAACAATGTGTGTAGTTTTACTTTTAAAACCAGAACGAACTTCTATAACAACTAAAACAACATAACCTATGATGCGTTTGTTTAACATCAAATATACGCTAGTTCGGACGGTACAGTTCGTTTGGTGCCCAATTTAACAACACTACTAGTTTGCAGCTGCCCAGAAATACAAACAAACGTACCATCCGTATGCATCAGTCTGCAGATGCAGGAGAGTCGCTCAAAATGTTCCAAACGAATCTTGTATCCTGCTCATTCAGGACGGTGACCAAACTTGGATTCAATAAAGGATTTCGCTGATTCAGGGGAATCAAACACTTTTGTTTCGCCATTCATGGAGATCCGAAAACGAGCAGGATAGATAAGGCCGTAGCGAACTCCGTCTTTTTCCTGAAGTAGCTTCTTTATTCCACTGAAGGCAGCACGACGTCTGGACAGGTCGATGCTGTAGTCGGGAAAGATAAAGATCTGCTCCCCTCGAAACTCCAACTTGCCTTTCCGTCTAGCGAGCTGTTGTATCCGCTCCTTCTCCTGGTAGTAATGGATCCGCACAATAAAGGCCCGCGGGCGTTTTCCCTTCGGAGGTACCGGTGCTACCACCCGATGAGCACTGTCCAGGAGTGGAGCCTTTTCCAGGCCGTCGGGACCTCCCAGCACGCCGAATAACAGGTCTGCGATGAATCTGGTGGGATTCCCCTGCTCCATTCCTTCAGGTATTCCCAGTATGCGAAGGTTACAACGTCTTCCCCTATTTTCCAAGTCGTCTGTTTTTGCCAATAACTTCTTATATTGGTTGCTTAGGTCCGCATAGCTGGTTTCCACAACTTCCAAGCGCTTGTCCAAATTCTCCAGGCCTTCGTCATATTCACCCAGTTTCTTTGTGAATTCGTCAACAGCAGCTTGAATGGGTGAAACGGCTTTGGCGATTTCTTCTTTAATTTCACCTCGTAGGTTTTTGTTTTCCTCTCAAATTACTTCTTTAACAATATCGCGGAATGTAAGCAACATGGCCTGGTCTATAGCCGCTTTGCTAGCACCCTCCGGGTTATTAGCTTGCGCTCCTTTAGCAGAAGATTTAGGTGGCATCTTGATCCAGAAAAGACGGAAGTATGCACAATAACGTCGACTCTCCGGTTACAACTCAGAATATCCAAGAGTTGGGCTATTTTGGGCGATTTTTAAACTATTTTTACAAAAATGTTGGGACCTCGTGGTTTGCACGTCTACTCCATAACGCGCCCCTCATCCATATTCCTTTTACGATTAAACGGCCCCCCTATGTATCCCACTCCTTACTGTAATCCCCAATATTCAGAAGTTGTTGAACCTGTTTAGGTTTAGCATAATTACTTAAGTAGCTCTATGCTCTCATCCCGTAACTTAATATTTTGGTGCAAAATGGATGTCTTTTAGCGGTTTCCCCCTATTTCTTCTCATGCATGATGTATTTTATGAAGCTTATTGTATCTTAAAGGTGCCTCTTTGAATCTACTTCAAAACCCCTTGTGGGGTTAATAAAATTCCAAAACATATCTATATGTATTTTAAATGATTTAAATAAAAACCTTGTTAGAAAAGTAAAAGAAAATCCTTCTTATCAGCGGCCCAAAATCTCTACCAGCTTTGTTTCCAGACCAGTACCACTTGTCCGAATGCGTTTGACCCTCTTATCGCTCGCTAATAACAGCTCTGACTTAAAACAATTAACATCCTAGGGGTTTAATAATAATCTTGATTGCTTTGAATCTGAAAGTTTTCTTCTAAGCGCATCCGCCAATGTGTATGTTTCTAATGTGTGTTTTGTGTTTTAATTATGTGCAGGAAAATCTGATGTGAAATGCAGAAGGGGTGTCTGCCAACTCATCTTTGTTTCGTGTTGCGGTCCATTGAAGGTTATCCGATGCCTCTGTCTTTGCCCCCGCAATTAGTTGTCCATTTTCAGTCCTCATGTCTCAGTTCAGCACAACAACATCGTTCCAGGACGATCATTGTTTATAAATCTTCTTTCTCCAATCGTTGTGTCTGAAACCACAAGGAATTCTGCCAGTATTTTGCCAATATGGATTTTGTCCAAAATCAAATTGTCTAATACAAGAATTGTCCATCTTCATCCGTAGTGTAGTGTAAATAAGTTTAAAAGAAAAAATCAAAACAAAAATTACAAGAAAACTGTCTCAAAACAAAATCAACCACATCGTTCCTTCTAAAACAAAATTATTCTTGAAGTTCTTCACCTTTACCCCAGATCTTGATCCCTTACAAATTTATCCAAGCAAAATATTTTACAGACAGTTCAACCTCTTTGTATAAGTTCAATAATAAAAAACATTTCTCTTAACCTTGTAGCATCACATTCCCCATTAAACCTCTATGCAGCGTCTGCAAAAATTACTGATTTTTTTGTCCAAAATTTGATTAAAAACTGGATTAGGCAGGAGTCAAGTACATCACCTTTTTCTCTCCGCCCCCTGGACCACTGTGGCACCGCTTGGTACTCACTTGTCTCTGAGAATGCCTAAGAAAAGAGACTAAAATCTCTCTGTTAGCACATTCCAATTATATGTATTTGACCAGGTTTCTTTGCAAGAAAAAGGCAGAAAACAGGGTAGAAATGTTAATGTGAGTCAGTGAAGAGCGGAACAGTGGGAAGGGGTACATGAAAAAACTTCTAAAGCCACCTTTCTCTTCCAGAAGGTCTCCATATTACCTGGTTTCTAAGTTTGTTAAAGCTTAGCATAATTTAGTCACCTTTGTCAATCCCTGCATGTCAATTTTAGATCATAACTTCTTACCATACGACCTGAAAGAGCTCACTTTCCAGAGTCTTCTGTTGGAACAAAGGTGGTTTTAGCGGCCTCATCTGCCATCATCTGAAAGGAGTAACTCAGAGAAAAACAATTCTGTTAGTGTATTAGGTGACAAAAGAAAACCTGGTCTTTTTAGTGTCTCGGTTCTTAATGTGATGTGTCTAAGTTCTTGGTTGGTCCAGGGGATGTAGGAATCTCTTGTTCCTTTTCTTTCAGCGTTTTGTATTAAAACTCCTTTTCTTAAATAATCTGCCGAACAACCTTGAATGTTGTCACTTTTTTTTTTTTTTTTTTTTTTGCCACTGGTGAAAAAAATTAAAGCAAAGGAATCATTTAACAAAGAAATAATCAAAAATGCACAAAACAATAAAAACCCGAAAGTAAAAAGTCTCCCAAGGAGTGCAATCTGTGTGTTCCAATATCTTATAGCATTCTTTTTGATTTCTTTCTAGCTCTTTTGATCATGCAAACTTAGTTATTAATGCTTTTCAATCTTAAATGGTCAAGGGTGAAACTTTAAAGCAACCATTTTCTCTTTCAGGCTTTTGAGTCTCTAGTGTTTTTCTATACATGATAAGAGTTTTCCCCGTAATTCAGCACATTGAGAAGGCTACCCAAAAACAAAGAGATTACAAGTAGAATCTAACCCTTCACAAGCTGGCTTTATTTTATTTTTTCCCTCTGACATACTTTGTGTGCTCCCAGCCTTGCCATAAACATTCAGATGTTTACATCATGGTCAGATTTGTTTATCATATCTTTTGTCCTGCTTCAGGTTAAACTGTCCCTCTGAAGCTTGCCTCAGCTCAGCATAACTAATAACATCAGATGATTTTGTAACTGATGACGCATGTAACGTGGCCTTCTGATATTTTGACGTGTCTTTCCCACGGCCACGGCCAAAACTTAACAGATCAAAAACTGATCTAAAAGGAACAAATCATAAAAACCTAATAAAAACCAATATGGTTCACCTTGAACCTAAAAATAAAATAATAAAATGTGGTCTATTAAATATAAGGTCTCTCCCTCCAAAGACTTTGTTAGTTAATGAATTGATTTCTGATAATCAGATTGATTTGTTTTGTCTCACAGAAACCTGGCTACAAGAGGACTACGTTAGTATAAATGAGTCAACCCCCTCCAGTTATTCAAATTTCCACATTCCCAGATCTGTGGGAAGAGGAGGAGGAGTGGCAACTATCTTTCAGTCTGATTTATTAATTAGTCCCAGGCCAACTAATAATTACAGTTCTTTTGAACATTTAACCCTCAGTTTCCCTCATCCAAACTGCAAAGCAATAAAACCTCTTCTGTTTGTTGTTTTGTATCGTCCACCAGGCCCTTACACTCAGTTTTTGGATGAGTTGTCAGATTTCTTATCTGATTTGGTGTTAAATACTGATAAGGTTATTATAGTGGGTGATTTTAACATCCATGTTGACACTGAATGTGATAACCTTAGTGTAGCCTTTAAAACTATCCTAGATTCAATTTGTTTTGCTCAAAATGTGCATGAACCGACGCACTCTCGGCTCCATACTTTAGACCTTGTGCTGACATATGGCATTGATTGTGAAGAATTAACAGTATTTCCTCACAACCCTGTCCTGTCTGATCATTTTTTAATAACATTTGAGTTTAATCTAACTGAATTCTCCACCCCCAAAAGAGGGTTCCATTATAGTAGATTTTTATCGGATAATGCTGTATCAAAACTTAAAGAGTCTGTCCCCTTCTTAATATCCTCAGTATTGCAGAAATGCCCTGTAGATGGCAGTGTTACTGTTTCACCGTGTCCCGTCTACGGTGAAGCACCCTCGGTGGACCCAGTTCGTTTTACCCAGTCAGGCGACCCCCACTTACTTATTACCTTGAATGTAGGACGCATAAAACAGACAAGTATGCTTTTAGTTATATTTTATCTAAGTAAAGACAGAGAAATAGTTACAGTCACACCAGCGCTGATGGGCCCCTGATCGGCAGGAGGCCCCGAGTGCTCATCACACAAACATTATAAAGGGATCTCGGGACACACCCATACAAGGGCGGTACACATCCAAACTGTGACATCAGCAGGGAAGCTGTGTCACCTCCGGGGTGGTATCTGATAGATATGTGCCAATCTTTTGGGTCAGTGCCATCTAAGTGTGCCATGCAGTTCTGGGATAAACAGCTCGTTCCACTTGACCTTGTTGATATCCTAACAGTCCCCCTGATGATGTGTCATTATGGCACATCACCAAAGATGATCAACCAGTGGAACGACAACTCTCAGTCTGTCCCTCTCCCAGAACAGTCGGTCATTCCGTCCAGTCCAAGCAATCAATCACGTCAGCTTCCGGCTTCCAGAGTCCATCCATCTGTGATCTCCATGGCAGTCGATAGTGCGGTTCAGTCTCTGGGGTCACACAATCTCTGCTGGTGTGACTGAAAAGCACTTTGTAAAAACCAGTCCAGTTGTCCGTTAGCCCCCCCTGTTGGTGTGCCCCAAAGGCACATCACAACGAAAACAGTTCCAAGGAATGGGCCGGACAAACCACAATGGTAACATCTTAGCATCAATCAGCATGAATACATCATAATTCAGCATTTTTTACTCAACACCACAGTCCAAGCATTTTAACTACAATTTAGGGTTCAGCTATTTGAGCTAGGCCTGTTTTAGGTTCCTATGCGCACATTATTTTAAGTTTACTTTAGACTAGATAAGCTAAAGATGTACCTTAATCAAGGCCAAATTCGTCTACTCTACCCCCACCCCAAGAAACCTCCTACTCGGTCCTCCACTCTCCATTCCTATGGACAACCATCCATCACCTTCATACCTCACAAATCCAAGAGTACCAGTAGGGGGCATCAGAGGGCAGGCTGAGCCTCAAGCAGGAAAACCCCATCTCTCTAAGAAATGGTAAAAAACCCGATAGAGCCCAGTCTAGGGGAATCCCACTCTGGGCCAATCTGAGCGAGAAGACACCCTGTATTGAATCTAAAAATTAGCCTTACCAAGTAATTTATGGATCTGTGATAGCCATCAGATCCTGGTTTTCTATATAACAAAGCAAAAAGATTGCAAGAACTGTAGGTCTTGGTGTGTGTGTCTGTAACAGAGAGTTTTCATTCTTAGTCATAAAGCCATAGTGATCAACATAATGCAACATCACAGTATAAACACCATAACACATAAAATCAAACATGGTGATGGAAGTCAGTGGAGAAGGGAAAGGAAAAAATCAGTTTTGTGATATAAATAGTGATATAAATATATAGTGATATATACAAGAGTCTGTACGTCAATAACGCAAAGTTAAGGAAGCCTTCAGGCCATTCAGGCACAAGGCAGAAAATAATCTAATCGCGCTTAGGGTCTCTTCAGGCAACTCCTCCCGTTGAAGAATAAGGAATCAGAGTTCTCTGGCTTCTTCATCCCCAGTCCTCTTCTTGGTTCCTCCGCATGGACAAAAACGATTTAGTTGGATGGTAATGAGAGTCCTGTCCTTTTTCAGGCAATAAGCATTTTATCCCCAGGAAAATGCTCTGTTGAGATGGTTGGCAGACACCAGGCCTTGTTTACTTACAATTGTCCAACAGTTGAAAAGATCTCTGCAATAGAAATTTATCATCATATGTTTCATGGCTACTGTGACACGGTTCATCTCAATTTATCTAGCACACAAGGAATTGTATTAAAACCTTTCAGAAACTTCTTACTGAACCAGCTGCAAAATACTTCACATTTTTCTAAAAAGTCCAACAGAAAAACCCTTAAGTTTGTAAAAGAAAGCTCCACTATATATATTTGCAGAATAATGTTGTGATGTTAATAAGAAGCAGCCCTATGTACTTCTTGTCTTATTTTGAAAAGCTCAGCTAAGAGAAAGGAAGTGTGTGCATGCCCCTCGCCCACACGGAGTTGTGATTGGTTGCTATTCAGGAAGTGGGTGTAGCCCAGGGCGGAGACAGGAAGTAGTTCTGTGAATCAGTTTCAGCTTGACGTGCATCAACCCAAAAGACTTGTAGTTGAATGCGCCCTCCACCTAGAGCGAAGAGCAATTCTAACCCCATTAATTCCTGATTTTTTAATCCCTTCTGCTTGTTTTAACAGACAGCTTTTGTAAGCGACCCTGGTTTTATCTTATGTCCCCCTGTTTGAATCTTGTTTGAAATAACCCTTTAAACTGTAGTATGCTGTGAGCAGTAACTCATTGTTGCTTATTAAACACATCGCCCCCTGATCATGTAAGAAGCTTCATACTGCTCTAGGTCTTTAAACCTTTTTCAGTCTTTCAACCTTAGTTGAATTGATAATTATATCCCCAAGTAAATCAACCCTTTAACAAGTATCTAGTTCTTGTTCTCATGTGTTTAGTTTATCCTTGAAAAACTTTAAGCAGACATTACTCCGAGTGATTTTCTTACATTATCATACAGTTATTATTATTACCTTTGTGATCTTATATCACCCAGTGATCTATAAATCCTTATTTTATGTCTGCACCGTCTTGTCCCAGCAGATTAAAATTCTCATTCTAGAATTTGCTTTTTTGTTTCCTCAATCACTGTCTGTCGTAATTATTGAAGAAATTGTGCAGTTCCTATAAACCCTCTTAAATATTGACCACCCATTGGTAAATGATCAGCTTTAAGTTTTGCCCTTCTTCTAATTCTTTGTTTAGCCTTAGTATCTGCACCTTAAATTGACGAATAGTGGAATTCTTTGTATAAACACTTCTCTATGTCCGTATTTGTTTTGGCCTCTATAATTTTGTTCTTTGCATTTTAAGTGTGAACCTGGTCAGGATAGAGAAAGTCATCTCCGATGCTCCTTTTGGCAACCCCAGCAAACCCAAAAACAAAAATGTTCACTGTCAGTGTTAGGTTATAGGTAATCCCTGTGGGAACACGACGTCGTCTCCTCTGTTCAACCTGGTTTCAAGCGCCTGGGTCATTGAAACACTCCACCACCTGCGACAGATCTTTGACATTTTCAAACCACAGCAGCAATTCCTGGGTGTCCACACCCCCTGTCTGAAATGTCTCTCGTCGTAAGCCCAGGCTTTCAGTTTATCTCCTCTTTAGTGTCCCCCTTTAGAGCCCATTTACCCCAAAGAGTCCAAGAGTGTGTTCTAGGTACGTTTCCTGAACGCCAACCCCTCCATGTCATGTTCGTGAAACCTTGCAGTTGAATTCCATCACCTATGAAGCAAAGCAGTCATACATAGTTCTTTTCAAGATGCTCTCTATCACAGCAGGAGAGTCACTGTCTGATGCCATTGCAGCTCTGATGTTCCTCAGAGCCAACCTTCATGCATTGATATCATGTTGAAGCTGTTATCCTTCCTCATCATCTTGTGTCCAGGAGTCACTTCTGCTGTCCTGACCAGATTCCAAATGTCCAACTAATCTAATTGACCTCATTACTTTTCTGCATGTACAAGAGGACGATCGTTAGATTATTCTGGTCTAAAAGACCACTAGGTTAATAGATGACTAAACTATATTTATGTGGGTTTATTTCTTCTGGATGTTTTAACATTTAGTTAAAGAACAATTATTGTGCTATTTTGTGTTCAAACAGATAGTTGTTAAGTCTCCTCACACCTTTTAGGTAACTGCGTACAATTCCAAACTATTTACATTGGTGCTTTAATCCTAATTTACCCAAGTTATTTATTAGAATAAGGCATTATTCTAAACCTCCTTTCCTTCCTTGGTATGTAATCCCCAATATAAGTTGTCAAACCTTTTAGGTTTAGCATAATTACTTAAGCTGCTCTATGCTCTCATCCCGTAACTTAATATTTTGGTGCAAAATGGATGTCTTTTAGCGGTTCCCCCTATTTCTTCTCATGCATGATGTATTTTATGAAGCTTATTGTATCTTAAAGGTGCCTCTTTGAATCTACTTCAAAACCCCTTGTGGGGTTAATAAAATTCCAAAACATATTTATATGTATTTTAAATGATTTAAATAAAAACCTTGTTAGAAAAGTAAAAGAAAATCCTTCTTATCAGCGGCCCAAAATCTCTACCAGCTTTGTTTCCAGACCAGTACCACTTGTCCGAATGCGTTTGACCCTCTTATCGCTCGCTAATAACAGCTCTGACCTGAAACAATTAACATCCTAGGGGTTTAATAATAATCTTGATTGTTTTTAATATGAAAGTTTTCTTCTAAGCACATCCGCCAATGTGTATGTTTCTAATGCGTGTTTTGTGTTTTAATTATGTGCAGGAAAATCTGATGTGAAATGCAGAAGGGGTGTCTGCCAACTCATCTTTGTTTCGTGTTGCGGTCCATTGAAGGTTATCCGATGCCTCTGTCTTTGCCCCCGCAATTAGTTGTCCATTTTCAGTCCTCATGTCTCAGTTCAACAGCACAACATCGTTCCAGGACAAGCGTTGTCCATGAATATTCTTTCTCCAATCGTTGTGTCTGAAACCACAAGGAATTCTGCCAGCATTTTGCCAATATGGATTTTGTCCAAAATCAAATTTTCCAATACAAGAATTGTCTATCTTCATCCGTAGTGTAGTGTAAATAAGTTGAAAAGAAAAAAATCAAAACAAAAATTACAAGAAAACTGTCTCAAAACAAAATCAACCACATCGTTCCCTCTAAAACAAAATTATTCTTGAAGTTTTTCACCTTTACCCCAGATCTTGATCCCTTAAAAATTTATCCAAGCAAAATATTTTACAGACAGTTCAACCTCTTTGTATAAGTTCATTAATAAAAAACATTTCTCTTAACTTTGTAGCATCACATTCCCCATTAAACCTCTATGCAGCTTCTGCAAAAATTACTGATTTTTTTTTTTTTTTTTTTTCAAAATTTGATTAAAAACTGGATTAGGCAGGAGTCAAGTACATCACCTTTTTCTCCGTCCCCTGGACCACTGTGGCACCGCTTGGTACTAACTTGTCTCTGAGAATGCCTAAAAAGAGACTAAAATCTCTCCGTTAGCACATTCCAATTATATATGACCAGGTTTCCTTGCAAGAAAAAAGCAGAAAACAGGATAGAAATGTTAATGTGAGTCAGTAGAGAGGGCAGCAGTGGGAAGGGGTACATGAACAATTTCCAAAGCCACCTTCTTACCTCTAGAAGGATACCGAATGCTGAATTGTACTTTATAAATAAATTTGCCTTGCCTTGCCTAGAAGGTCTCAATATTACCTGCCATAAGTTTGTTAAAACTTAGCATAAATTGGTCACTTTTGTCAATCCCTGCACGTCCATTTTAGATCATGACTTCTTACCATACGGCCTGAAAGAGCTCACTTTCCAGAGACTTCTGTTGGAACAAGGTGGCTTTACAGTTTCATCTCACATCATCTGAAAGAAGTAACTCAGAGAAAAACAATTCTGTTAGTGTATTAGGTGACAAAAGAAAACCTGGTCTTTCTAGTGTCTTGGTTCTTAACGTGATGTGTCTAAGTTCTTGGTTGGTCCAGGGGAGGTAGGAATCTCTTGTTCCTTTTCTTTCAGCGTTTTTGTATTAATACTTCTCCTTTTCTTAAATTATCTGCCGAACAACCTTAAATATTGTCACTTCTTTGTCACTGGTGATGCAAAAATTAAAGCAAAGGAATCATTTAACAAAGAAATAATCAAAATACACAAAACAATAAAAACCCGAAAGTAAAAAGTCTCCCAAAGCGTGCATTATGTGTGTTCCAATATCTTATAGCATTCTTTTGATTTCTTTCTAGCTCTTTCGATCATGCAAACTTAGTTATTAATGCTTTTCAATCTTAAATGGTCAAGGGTGAAACTTTAAAGCAACCATTTTCTCTTTCAGGCTTTTGAGCTTCTAGTGTTTTTCTATACATGATAAGACTTTTCCCCGTAATTCAGCACATTGAGAAAGCTACCCAAAAACAAAGAGATTAGAAGTAGAATCTAACTCTTCACAAGCTGGCTTTATTTTATTTTTTCCCTCTGACATAGTTTTCGTGCCCCCAGGCTAGAACACACAGACCCAGCCTTGCCATAACATTCAGATGTTTACATCATGGTCAGATTTGTTTATCATATCTTTTGTCCTGCTTCAGGTTAAACTGACCCTCTGAGGCTTGCCTCAGCTCAGCATAACTAATAACATCAGATGCTTTTGTAACCGATGACATGCTTAATGTGGCCTTGTGATATCTTGACACTTCTCAAAATTTCTCATTAGCTGCATTCAAATCCCCAGTAAAAAGAAATAAAATAAATTAATACAGAACCCTTAGAAAAGCAACCATATTTAGTCCCATACAGTTTGTTTAAAGCACAGTTTGTCTCATCTATTTAAATCAAAAATCATGTATATCTTAATGCTCTTAAATTCTTCTTTTTAGGCAGCTGTAAAATCCTTAGTTAAAAATCTCCCCTTTAAACATATCCCATCCAGTTCCATTTCTCCCAAACATTCTCCCATATGCTCCCCATATGCTGTTTGCCATTTTATTAATGTTCCAAAATTACAATATAAAAGCTTTTACTCTGTTATTATTTCAGCTGTCATGAATTCATTGACAAACACAAGCCAAACGCAATCTAATAGCATAACTGAATACAGCCCTAACGCCTCTGGTTGCTGTACTGCATATTTAAGCTCCAAACAACAAAAAAACTTTTATCCCCAGTCCCAAGTATTTCCTACAGCCCTGGGATATTTTCTGTTTAAGACACGTTAGCATATCTCAGTGTAACAATTTAATTTGGCCAGATATTTAATGTTAAAAAAACTTTGTTATTTAAATCTCTCTTTTACTTTTACCTTTTTGTTAACCTAGTCCATGCTTAAAATGTCATTTGAATTACGGAGCTGCAGTTCTCCCAAAACAAATGATCATCTTGAAACCATGAACAATAATTTTAACCGAATTAATTAATTCACACAGAAGAACGTTTAGTTACAAACGACACATACATACGTACAGTTACATACAGTCACATACATGCAGATACGTAGAAACTGACGACATTCAGACAAACAAACACACGCAGGCCTTTACTTCTGACAGGGAGGAAGGGCTGGTCAGATCCTAACGACGGTTAGGGCAGCTTCTTTCAAAATGCCCTGGGTAACCACACGTCCAGCACAAGGGCACATCATAACCTTTGGTTGGTCCCTTTCTATGATTTCTGTACTGCTGTGTATCTCTGCTGGGAATTTGTCCCCATGGAGGATTCTGATACATCTGAAATGGGACTTCTGGAGGGAGGGATCCCACAAACTGGTCTGAACCAAACACAGGTGTCGGGGCCATAACCATCTGAGCTTTTGCAACATTCTTCTTCTTCCTCCTCCTTTTACTTTGATTGTCTCTCAGCTGTTGTAGCTGTTCAGCTACGAGTTGTTGTTTTAAGTTCTGTATATCACTGCTAAGTTGCTTCATGTTTTTATCATCTATATCCAGCTGATGAACCAAAGCTGCCATCCATTGATCTAAAGGCATATCATAACTCGCAACAATTCTATACATGTTCTGCTTAACATCCTGTACCTGGCCCTTTAACATTGCTTGTTTAAAGAGTTGCTGCAGCGTGACTGATAACGGGCAAGAGCCTGTGTGGTTTTCCCATACCATCAACATTCTGTTCACATATGCTGAAGCCGACTCCCCTGCACAACGTGTAGTGTCATTTAAAAGGCCAGAATCCGTACTTACCGGATAAAACGCCCTCAGTGTGCTCCAAAGTTGCCGTGCCACCGGGGCCAGAGGGGCAGCTGTTCCTAGTACGTCAGTTCCAGCAGAAACTTCAACCGCATGTACCTCTTGTGGTTCCAGGTATGCTGATAAGCCAGTCCTCACATCACCAATAGCCAATACATACCCGCTTAAAGTCTCCACGAATGCTTGGATCCAAAGGTGCGCCCCTTTTCTGGGATCAGGGAACATGTTCCTCAGCTGAACACTGTCAGCACATGAAAGAGGGCTGTAACCAGCTGCATTCACCTGTCCTGTAGCACTGTGAGTCTGAAACAATGGCAGTTGCACACTTTGTTTTGTTGCAGGTAAAGAAAGATCAGTTTCGCTAGAATGCCGGCTACATCTGGGTCTTACGTCACAGCTTACCTGTCCCCCACATAATTCTATACCAGGCACATGCACCGAAGGGTCTGATGAAGTCACCACACTCCTGGCCTTCGATAACAGTTCTCCACTATCACCAAACAGATTGTTTTGCATAACAGCGGCTGCACCAGAAGCAGACATCTCCGGAATAACAGGGGCTGTGTACTTACCTTCTTTTTTGAAAGAAGATGATTCCCTTACCCCCTGCAGATTTTCACTCTCTTGTTGTTTGTCGAGGCCTGAGAAGCAAATGCTGAAATAATGTTCAGTTAGTTTTATCAAGCCTGCTATTTTGATTTCCTCTTTTTGGCATTTTTCTGTAGCAAACTCACCTGCATTAGCCGTTTCTACTTGTGCTTGAGCTAGTCTATTTTTTAACATATGCAAATAGTAAGTGCACATTTGGGCATCGGGTGGAGGTCCTTCTGTATCCCCAAAGACCCCGTCTCTCCTCATTTTTTCACACCACTCCTCAAATTGTTTTAAATGGTTTTCAGCATCTCTGTGTGGAAAGCTTGCCATTATGCTCCCTTTTCCTGCCTCCAGCAGTGTTCCTAAAGAACACCCCTGGAGCTCATTTTCTACCTGATTCTCAGCCATTCCAGCACTCACACGTCTTGGCCAACCTGATGGGACAGCGTCCTGACCCCGGTCCAATGAGAGCTTATTTTTTATCTCTCAGACACCAAAACTTATTATGTTCCTATATGCCTTATAATTGTGTTTTTACACGGCAGTTTCAATGAGCCAGTGTACTCAGGAAGAGCAGGTCATATGTCACCTGAACAGGTGCACCCATACCCTTCACTTCCACGGCTCAATGTAGTAACGTGTCTCACACACACACACACACACACATACACACTCACACTCTCTCTGGCCAATCTTTAGTTAACTCTGTAGGTACCTCCGGTCTCAATCTCATACGCGCTCGTTTTTCGAAAAAGGCTGCTTTTATATTACCGCAAAAACGAAGATTTTTATATTCGTCCTCGCGGAAAATAAGGGAGCTCTAAACCCACAATTTCTAGGCTACACAATGTTTTAGAAGCCACGCGTGTTCTCAGTCTCATACGCGCTCGTTTTTCGAAAAAGGCTGCTTTTATATTACCGCAAAGACGAAGATTTTTATGTTCGTCCTCGCGGAAAATAAGGGAGCTCTAAACCCACATTTTCTAGGCTACACGATGTTTAAGAAGCCACGCGTACAGGCGTGTCTGTCAGAATGGCCGCTTTTATGCTACGCACAGAGGAACACGTATTTTCCTCTGTGCCTAACAAGGGGACCTTTTAAACCCTAAATTCTCAAGGTGCACAGTATTTTCGGAACCCTGGCCAAGGATTCCCGGACTCTCACCTTTGTGACCGCACGCAAATCCCAAATTCTTATCGACACGTTTGCAAACAATTATCCTCAAACCTTTCTCTGCCTTTAGAAATACAAAAAGTCGGCCCTTGTTGTATTAATCTTTGCCCTACAGTCAAAGTGACCTGTTGCCTCTCGGACACAGAGCCAGGAGACGAGATGTCTGTGTATGTAATCCACTGATACTGAGTGCAAGGCCGAATGCTGCAGCATAACACTGTATGGCTGACGACTGTCTAGGATGGGCTGTCTTTGCTTTATCTCCTGCCAAGGCCACGGTGCAGTATTAGGGAGAGCCGAAAGCGAGGTCGGGCAGAAACAGGGGCAGACGCTAGGCTGCAGCCGCGCGGTGCGAATACTTTGTCCATGTGTTGCTCTGCTCTGTTTCTCAATAAAGTGCTGGAACAGTAACACTCCACGTCTCCTTCTTCAGTAAATCTCAGGGAAGTCAGTTATCTGTTCAGAACTCCCATAACAATTTTGGCGTCAACGAACAAGATCTCCGACCGGCGGGCCAGGGGGTCCGGGGACAGGAGCAGCTTTGGCCGGCCCGGAGAAGTTTATCCGGCCTCTGTTACCCCGAACGGATTTTCAAGGGATGAGGAGGGGCTCCTGATCTCGGGACGGCTCTGGAGCGTCGGCGCGGGATCAGATTCGAACCTTTCTTTTCATGAGACGGTAAGAGAGATACTTTCCAGCATTTTCTTTAAATGCAATTGCTTAAAGGAAAATTAGGCTTAAATTTAAAAACAAAAAACAAAAAAACAAAAAAAACAACCCATTGTTGTTAGAAAAATACTGAATTTTTTTTTAGATAACAGTGCCAATACTGCAAAACTTTAAACCTACAAAATATAAATTAAGAAAGCCTATAAAATATTAACTGAGTTTAATCTCTGGAGCAAATAAAGTAGGACTCAAAAATACAGACCAGTTTTTTTTAAAAAAAGCTTTGACATTAAACTAAAATTCAAAATTTAATTAGAATACGTTTTTTCAGCTGAAATACGGACTTTCCCACAAGGGGGGAGGAGGGGCAGAGTGATTTTCACCTGGAGAACAGGTGACCGGCTGAGCAGTTTGCAGCTGGTCCATTAAAGTCCTCTTGTCTTGGGTTTGTGCAAGAGGCTGTCCACTTCTGTTGTGGATGAAAGCGGCAGGGATGCTTAAGTCCTTGACTGTTGCGAAGACGTTTGCAGCTTTGATAAGTGGGGACCCCGACCATTATACCAAAAAGGCGACCATCGGATGTGAGGCCTTTCATTTAGTTGGTCGATCGTGCTAAGGACGTAAAAAATAATAATAAAAAACACAAAAAAAGGATAAAATAAATAAAATAAAATAAAAAAGTCCGGAAGCGGAAGAGTCAGTGTAATGGGTCAAAGGCAGAGTTCTCGGGGCCCACCCTTGCCCCAGGGTGAGACGTTCGATTTCATGCTGAAAAAATATGGGCCCGAAAGCATGTCATGCATAAATGATTGGATTAAACATACAGATTTCCCACAAGGGGGGTCATTTAATATGGCAATACTAAAAAGGATTGAAGACAAAATAAAAGAACAAGAAAATAAATTAGAAACAAAGAAGACAGTCAAACAAAAAGAAATATTGGGAATACGGAGACAACGGGCATGCCTTAAATGTTGGAAAGATGAAGCTGAGAGACGGCAAAGAAAACAAAATAGTAAACGGTTGGCTGGGAGACTGGATGTGACGGGAAGCGTGTGTGGTCGTGAAGACAATTGCTCTGTCCCCTCCGCTTCTGTCCCTAATGTCCAGAATGACTCTGGCGTTTCTGCAACACACACACGCGCACACACTAGAGAGAAAACACCTCCTCCATACAAAGCTTCTGAAAAACAGGATTTGTCTAATAACCCTCCTTTCTCTTCTACTTCCATGTATCCTGATCTGAGCGCCCTCACAAGCGTGATGGACCACGACCTCGACTCATACGCCTTTGGCCCAGGGCAACCACAAGCCAAACCACAACCCCAGCATGTGAGCAGCAGCAGCCACCCGGACGACACATCTTCTGAGGCGGGGGGATCTGCATCAGCATCGGCCCCCACGCAGCGGGCAGCCTTAAAGACTGAGGCCGATACACCAAGAGGGGCTGCTGGGGCGGGTCGCTCCTACGAACTGAGACAAGACATCAAACCTCCTGACCGCTACACGGACATCAGTGCCCCGATGGTTGAAGTTATGGGCCCGAATGGACGAGACCTGGTTTTCAGGGCCTGGACACCACAGGACATTGAAGAGAATGCTAAGTCTCTTCCTGATCCCACCCTGTGTGGTGAGAAGTTTGCCACTGCTTTCACTGACTTCTGCAGGGAACTGCGTCCAACAGGTGCTGAGATTCGCAGAGTTCTCGCACGCAAACTAAGAGCAACTGAACTGGCAAAGATTCATAACAAACTGCCTGAAATGGGACTGCGAGTTCTTAACCCAGATTGGGATCATGCGGACAATCAAGGGTTCGTGAATGCAGTCAACGGCCTGGCCGAAGAAATTAAGAAAACTTTCCCCACAAAAATCAACATGACGAGCATCTACACCTGCAAGCAGAAGGCTGACGAGTCCACAGACGACTTCATCGAAAGAGTGATAGAGTGTGTCACACGTCACAGTGGACAGCCAAAACCTTCCACACTGGGGGTGGACGGTAATATCACAGTTTGGGAAACCCTGGTTTGTGACTCGGTCATTAAAGGACTTCTCCCACAAGTTGCCGAGGCATTCAAAGCAGCCTACGTGGGGTGGGCTGAGGAACCAAAACTGTCCGAAGTCCGGAAACACGCCAGACATGCAGCCAGTCTGGTGGATGAGCAAAAAAGAACAAAAAAGGACAAGACTGAGAAAGAACTGCATCTGGCTGCCATCTCCACGTATCAATACATCGGCAGAGGAGGAAGAGGCCAAGGAGGGAGAGGCAGAGGAGGAAGAAACCGAGAAAGATCCTGGCCAGAACAGAGGAACCCGGGGCAAGAGGATGTCTGTCATTGCTGTGGGAAAAGAGGCCATTGGTGGAGGGACTGTCGGGTTCGTAAGGGTCGCCCTTCGCGGCGTCAGGAAGCAGATTGACGCTGTAAGCCGGAGGGGGGCGAACCGTCACGCTTGTGGGGTCAACAGATTGGTAATGTACCCCATAGGGGATCTGAAAATGATTTTTCTTTTCCCTCTCCTCCTTTTCCTCACACTGCTGACACACATAGCAACACTGAGAGCACACACACACACACACATGCAGATAACGGGCTGCAAGCTTTTGCAGACACAAACACAGCTGCGAGTGTTGCCTCTCTGCCTGATACAGAGACACACTCGCTGGACAATGTTAACACGCACACACATTTGGAATCCTCTGCTTTTCGCAATGAAGTACCTGCTTTGAAATCTTTTGCGGCTGTGTGGAGTCTTGAAAGTGCAGAAAATGAGTGTGTGGACAGTAACATTTTGACTGAACCATCTTTGGAGAAAAGGGTTGAGGAGGTGGTTCCGACTTATGCTCACTTAAGATCTGAAGCATATAGGGCTTTTCCAACTCTGGAACTGGTGGTTGATGGACACAGAATATCCTTTATGGTTGATTCTGGAGCAACATCATCAGTAATCAGAGCAGAGGAGTTTGAAATTCCTCCACGGCTCAGTGGGAGCCATGTTTTCTCATTGTCTGCCTCGGGTCAGGTGACAAAAGAGCAGTTTACAAAACCCCTCACCTGCGTAACTCCGGAGGGGAGTTCTTTCAAACACAGTTTTCTGCTATCGTCTCTGTGCCCTGTGAATCTGCTGGGAAGAGATTTGATGATTGAGTTGGGAATCGTGCTGATCTCCACACCAGAAGGTGTTCTGGTGAGCACCGGAGATCGGACAGTGGTCAGTGCTGTGAAATACAGCCCGCAAAACTTGCTTTATGCTTACGAGTGGAAATTTCAGAACTCCCTGTTTAGCGGGCAGCTGATGGAGGAAGTCAAACAGCTTGTGAATCCTCTCTCAGAGACTAAGAGCTCCACTGATCTGAGCTGCACAGCACACACGTCACGGGGCCCAGATGCAGACTTTGAGGAGGCGTGGTTCAGGGTGTCATCTGAGAAACTAACCTTTTCCACACTGTATTGGAGTTCCCAATACGCTGCGCTTGCGATCAATTTGCTACCTCAACAGCTAGCATTTTTCAGAGAAAATGGAATTCCACACATTCCATTAACAAAGCCCGTTAAAGGGGAATGGAGTGAATTAACAAATTTTGTCTCACAATGTCAAACGATTTGTGATTGGACTGTGGTACCACAACATCCTAACATTCTGTTTTCACAGAGACTATCTGCTTACAAAAGGCCTTTCACCGGTACTGTTCACTGTCAAAGAACAGTTCATTTGGTTCCAGAAAATGAAACATTCCTTTCTCATGGTCTGTTTCCAGAAGTTGACGTCACTTCACATCCTCTGCTGTCCCAGGTTCCTTCTGAACTGTGGGCAAAGAATAAATATGATGTTGGTCTCATCAAAGGGTGTGAACCAGTCATCGTAACCCCTAAATCAGATTACAGACCCTGTCAGAAACAGTACCCTCTGAAACAGGAAGCAGTTGAGGGCATCAGACCTGTTTTCGAATCCCTTCTAAAAGAAGGGGTGATCATTGAATGTCCAAATTCACCCGTGAGCTCGCCTTTATTCCCTGTGAAAAAGGTGAGAGACCAGGGCAAGCCAGTTGAGTGGAGATTCATCCTAGATTTGCAGAGGGTGAATTCAGCTGTAATTGGTCGAACGCCCGTACTACCGAACCCTACCACGATCTTGTCGCAGATTCCTATGGATGCTGCGTTTTTCTCTGTCGTTGACTTGTCCAACGCCTTTTTCAGTGTGCCAGTCCATAAGGACTCGCAGTACTGGTTTGGTTTCCAATTCGAAGGGAAACTTTACACTTTCACGCGTTTGGTCCAAGGCTACACAGAGAGCCCGACTATCTTCAATGCAGCTCTGAAGGCTAGTCTGGACTCTCTGCAGCTGCGTCCAGGTACAACGCTGGTCCAGTATGTCGACGACATTCTTCTCTGTAGTCCCACAAAACAGCAATGTGAGGAGGACACAGTTGCTCTTTTGAAGCACCTCCATTCTGAGGGACACAAAGCCTCTCTATCTAAGCTGCAGTTTGTGCAGCCTCAAGTGACCTTTTTGGGTCACCACATCTCTTCAGAGGGCAGGACTCTATCACCTAAGCGTGTGGCTGCAGTTCAAAACATCCCTAAGCCTGTCACGAAGAAGCAGCTTCTGTCTTTCTTGGGAATAACATCTTACTGCAGAAACTTTGTTCCAAACTACTCAGTGCTGGAAGCTCCTCTGAGTGCCATCATGCATGGTAAAGATCTTCAACCTGCTGATAAGCTTACTTGGACATCTGAAGCCGAGTCTGCTTTTTCTCAGCTTAAATTAGCTTTACAGCAGGCCCCTACCTTGGGTCTTCCGGACCCTAAAAACCCTTTGTTCAGGCTGTTGATGAGAAACATGGATGCATGACCTCTGTCCTCATGCAGGACCATGGAGGGAAGTTGAGACCAGTAGCCTATTATTCTGGGAAACTGGATCCAGTTGCGGCGGGACTGCCTGGCTGTCTTAGGGCAGTGGCTGCAGCTGAGCGGGCTGTTTTAGCATCACGTGACATCGTGGGCTATTCTGAACTAACAGTGCTTGTGCCTCACAACGTTGCCATCATTCTTCTAGAACAAAAGACTTCACATCTTTCTGCAGCGCGCTGGCTGAGGTACACTTCTATCTTGCTGGACTTGCCAAACATCACTGTGAAGAGGTGCAATGTGTTAAATCCAGCTACACTTCTTCCCACTCCTGAGGATGGGGATCCGCATAACTGTGTGTCGGTGCTGGAGGAAGTTTGCACACCACGACCTGATCTTTCTGATGTTCCAGTGGAGAACCCAGATTTGCAGTTGTTTGTTGATGGTTCGGCTTACAGGGATCGTATCACTGGTGTGAATCGGGTGGGATTCGCTGTTTGCTCATCGCATGAGACCCTGTGTTCGGGTTCTCTTCCTAAACACTTTTCAGCGCAAGCAGCTGAACTGGTGGCTCTGACTGAGGCCTGCAAGTTGGCAAAGGGGAAGACGGTAAACATCTTTACGGATTCCCGGTACGGATTTGGTGTGGTTCATGACTTTGGTGCCCTATGGAAACATAGGAAGTTCTTGAAATCGAATGGAAAGCCAATTCTGAACTCTAAGCAGGTTGCACACTTGTTAGAGGCCATCTTGTTGCCCAAGGTCATTTCAGTGTGCCGGTGCGCAGCTCACTCCTCGTCTGGTGACGTTATCTCGCAGGGGAACAGGAGGGCCGATGCAGCTGCGAAGCGTGCGGCTGGGAAAGCTCCTCTGTACACTGCCTTCTCCTCCTCTGAGGGCAAGGAGGAGGGTACACCCCCATGTTCTTCTTCACTCACAGACTTGAGTGCGATGCAGAGTTTTGCATCTGCTGGTGAGAGGCGACTGTGGGCTTCTTCTGGAGCGAAGTGCAGAAATAACATTTGGTATGGACCAAATGGGTTACCATGCTTGCCAAAACACTTCTTCCCACACTTTGCAAAGCTAACCCATGGCTTAGACCATTCCTCATACATCAGCATGGCAGCTGCTTTAAAATCTCAGTGGTTCACTAGAGGCTTCAGCTTTTATGCAAAAAAGTTTTGTCAATCATGCATGATCTGCTGTTCATTCAATGCAGGGCGTGCCCCTCAGAGGACTCTAGGTGCACACCCTCCTCCTGGTAAGCCATTTGACCACATCATGATGGACTTCATTGAACTGACTCCTTCTGAAGGTAAGAAGTTTGTCCTTGTCATCGTGGATATGTTCAGTAAATGGACTGAGGCTTTCGCTTCTAAAAAGGCTGACAGCCATGCTGTCACAAAAGCCCTTTTGACTGAGATTATTCCTCGTTGGGGGATCCCGGCTAGGATTTCAAGTGACAATGGATCCCACTTTGTCAACGCGGCTGTGACGGAGGTGGGTAAGTTCTTGGGCTGTGACTTAAGGACACACTGCGCGTATCATCCCCAGAGTTCCGGTGCGGTTGAACGTGAGAACGGAACTTTGAAGTTGAAGCTGGCAAAATGCTGTGAAGAAACAGGTCTTTCCTGGCCTAAAGCTTTGCCTATTGTCCTCACTTATATGAGGATGAGAAAAAGGGCGAAAGTTAACCTCAGTCCATTTGAAATTCTGTTTGGAAGGCCGCCAAACTTGGGCTTTGGACCTACAAACCGTTACTTGCCCTCCACTTCTTTGTGTGATGATGACATGTTATCATATTGCATTAGGCTCACAAAGGTGCTTTCTGAAATCTCTCAGACAGTGAAGGAAGCATTGCCTGTGGCAGCCGACAGAGCCCTCCATTCGTTCCGTCCAGGAGACTGGGTTCTGATTCGGGACTTCCGCCGGAAGCATTGGAGATCCAAATGCTGGCTGGGTCCATTCCAGGTGCTCCTCACGACGCACACGGCAGTGAAGGTCGAACAGCGAGTTCCTTGGATCCACGCATCACACTGCAGGAAAGTGCCACCGCCGCGGGAGACCGACCGATCGCAGGACAAGAAAGATCACACACTGGCATCATCATCATCCACCTGAGCCACCGAGCTGGCTGTGAGGACTGCGGCCCACCACAAGTTTGGTTCCTAGCAAGAAGGGGTGGGTGAAGAACACTGCTCCGACGGAATCACAATAACATTCCGGGCAGTGATTTGCGTTGCTTGTCTCCAGAGACTGATTCAACAGAGTTTGTTTTGACACGGCTGATCTGTGGAACACAGCGGTTCCAAGAACTAGATTTGTTTGCTCATTGCTTATGCTCCCTAAATATCAGAGAACTGACTGATTAAAAAAAAAAAAAAAAAAAAAAGGGGAGAGAAGAGGACAGAGGGACGACGCGTTGCCATCGTCTTATTCATCATCATTCTACATTCTACATCATTCTACATCATCATTCTACACGGCACATCAAGATGACCTTCTTCAGAACGGCTGAGAAGCTGGCAATATGTTGCCTTATGGTTGCATTTTTACTTATACTAATCACATGGTTTTGTGATCAAAATGATTCTAATGTCCTTAAGCGTGTTCCTACTGTTGCTGTGTTAAATTCAGCTGATCCAACCATCACTCAGGCTTTTAAGACACCTCATTTGCAAAGAAGGGTAAAACGACATGTTATTGCTCATCATGGCGTGACTGACAATCTCTGGTGGCAATTGGCAGCTACCACTGCTCGAAAAGTTACAAATGGTAGTTGTTATGTTTGCACCCGTTTGCCGCATGCAACGCAGGGGTCATCTTTACTCCAACCATGGCCGGTTAACATCACCACTGTGTTATCATTTTTTTCTGCCTGTACAACAGCGCCCCGTAACAGGTCCCATATCTTGGGGGCTTCTAAACCCCTGAAACATTTTCCCTGGGCAACTAATTTTTCTCATCATTCTGTGCGCTTCCCTTATGGTTTCTCAAATGCTACAAATGTTAGTGTTGCGGGTTCTGTTATGACCCATTCAGTTTCATCACATATGCGGTCAGCACCCCTGTGTTTTGTTCTTCCCTGTGTCAGATCCAGTTTTAATTTGGGCAATGCAGTTAACTGTGACAATACTGTGCCAGCTTCTTGTGCGCTTACAGATAAAAGACCTTTATGTGCAGACGACCCATTGAAACCATGGCTGAGACTTTTTAATTTGACCAAATGGGGTTTAAGGGGTGGTGCCTTTTCTTCCCTCCAGGTGTATACTCCATCTCCTGATGGTTATCCGTGTCCTACTAATATGGTATGGGTTTGTGGTCATCGTTCCTACCTGTATCTCCCAAGTAATTGGTGTGGTGCCTGTTATTTGGCTTATCTTATTCCCTCTGTTAGGATAGTTGCGTCTGTACCAGTGGGTGCCCAGAATCGCAGGAAGAGGGGAACCAGGATATCAATGGGACGCGAGATAGTCTCAGCAACTTTCCCTGGGTATGGTGCTGTTAGTAATGCTGAAGCCATTAACAGACTGGCTGCAGATTTAGAGAACTTGACAGCTTTGGTGGATGAGGGATTTCAAAGCTACGCCCCGGAATTGAAGGCTCTAAGATTAACTTCCTTACAGAACCGCATGGCTTTGGACATGTTACTGGCAACACAAGGGGGCGTCTGTAAAGTCATTGACTCAGAGTGCTGTACTTATATCCCAGACTCTTCATCAAACATAACCTCTATCCAGCAACACCTGCATGATTTGTTTAACTCCATGGTTAAAGCTGATTCTCCCTCAGCTGAATATGACGGATGGGCATGGCTTACAGGGAGTGGGTGGCAGTCGATCTTGGTTCGTATTTTCACCCCAGTCCTAGTGGTCATTGCCCTGCTGATTGTTTTGTCGGGCTGCTTAATCCCTCTGGTTAAACGAATGTTAACTTCTGCAGTATCAGTTAGCTTCTTTACAGGTCAACCGAATGCAGAACCAGGTGTTTCCTTTGAGAACCATGCCCAAGAAGTTGAAAGTTCTGATCTTAGTAATGATGATATTTCTGATCTGAGTGATTATGACGATGGTGATTATGATAATAATGATTGTGATGTTAATGATACTACCTGCTAACATGGAATACTTTTCTTTTGGGTGACTGTTCCTTGAATTTTATTTTAATTCTTTAAATGTTCCTGACAATGATTTGTTTGATTCAATCCTTTTTATCAGGGGCTATTCCACAGTCATAATGTCAGATGGGGTTTCCTATTTTCCCTTCATTCGTTGTTTTGGTCTAATGTCAACTTTGATTTAGGCATAGATCTAAGTTTTGATGTGTTACCTCGGTTATGCGTAATCATTTTTTTGTTATTGGAGTTTGAATGTTTACCCAATATGATTCTCAATTGTTCTCACTATCTGCTGACAGAAAATGGAATGTTTTCTCACACTAAAGATCACTGATTTATGCAACCATTGATTTTCCCTTAGGTGGACCTGGGATCTGATTGGCTCCAAAGATCCTTTAAAATTAGCTGGTAATGATAACACTTAGATTCAATACAGGGTTTTCAGGCTCAGATTGGCCGAGAGCAGATTTCCCTGGGAGGGGGCTTGCCAGTTTTTACTGCCCCCTAGGGGTAGCTTTTTCTGGCATTTCCTCTGCCCGCACTGAACCTCTCCTGCCTTTGCTCCTGGTGTTGTAAGTTTGGAGTGGTGGATTATTGTCCACTGGAGGCGTAAGTGGAGAAAGGAGTAGGGGGGTATTCAGGGCGGGGTGAGAGTAGACGGATTTGACCTTGGTTACTGAACAGGTTTAGCTTACCATAGTCTAATGTAATTTTAAAATAATGTGCGCATAGGACCTAAAACAGGCCTTACTTTAATTAGAGGAACCCTAAATTGTAGGCAAATGCTAAACTTTGATCTTGTGTGTTAAAACTCTCCGAAGCATTCATGTTAATCACAACTGAAGTTCCAGCACACATGATTTGTACTTGCATGTTCATGTCACGAGTCATCTTGTTTTTGATTTGTAGGTGATCACATAGATTATACATATTCTATGCGATCAAGGGGTGGAATGTTGTATTAATCTTTGCCCTACAGTCAAAGTGACCTGTTGCCTCTCGGACACAGAGCCAGGAGACGAGATGTCTGTGTATGTAATCCACTGATACTGAGTGCAAGGCCGAATGCTGCAGCATAACACTGTATGGCTGACGACTGTCTAGGATGGGCTGTCTTTGCTTTATCTCCTGCCAAGGCCACGGTGCAGTATTAGGGAGAGCCGAAAGCGAGGTCGGGCAGAAACAGGGGCAGACGCTAGGCTGCAGCCGCGCGGTGCGAATACTTTGTCCATGTGTTGCTCTGCTCTGTTTCTCAATAAAGTGCTGGAACAGTAACACTCCACGTCTCCTTCTTCAGTAAATCTCAGGGAAGTCAGTTATCTGTTCAGAACTCCCATAACACCCTCCAGGAAGAAAAAGACACTAGGAGATGAATGAAATCTCCTTACCTTTTTTGCGGCCGCAAGCTGTGTGTTTTTCTTCCGGAATGACGTCCTGGCCGGAAAACGGAAGGTGGTATGCCGCCTTTTGGGTCCGGGTGGAAACACCAATTTGTTACTGTTTCACCGTGTCCCGTCTACGGTGAAGCACCCTCGGTGGACCCAGTTCGTTTTACCCAGTCAGGCGACCCCCACTTACTTATTACCTTGAATGTAGGACGCATAAAACAGACAAGTATGCTTTTAGTTATATTTTATCTAAGTAAAGACAGAGAAATAGTTACAGTCACACCAGCGCTGATGGGCCCCTGATCGGCAGGAGGCCCCGAGTGCTCATCACACAAACATTATAAAGGGATCTCGGGACACACCCATACAAGGGCGGTACACATCCAAACTGTGACATCAGCAGGGAAGCTGTGTCACCTCCGGGGTGGTATCTGATAGATATGTGCCAATCTTTTGGGTCAGTGCCATCTAAGTGTGCCATGCAGTTCTGGGATAAACAGCTCGTTCCACTTGACCTTGTTGATATCCTAACAGCAGCATTGCTGTTTCTTCCCATTCACAAATCGATACCTTTGCTAACAATGTGACTTCCTCATTGCGTTCTGCATTAGACAATGTAGCTCCCTTGAAAAAGAAGGTGATTATTCACAGGAAGCTGGCTCCTTGGTTTAATTCAGAGCTGCGTTCCTTGAAGCACAATGTTAGGAAATTGGAGAGAAAATGGCGCTCTACACACCAAGAGGAATCCTACTTAATCTGGAGGGACAGACTATTGTTGTATAACAAGACCCTCCGCAGAGTTAGAGCAGCATATTTTTCATCAATAATTGAGGAGAATAAAAATAATCCTAGATTTCTCTTCAGTACACTTGCCAAACTTACCCAGAGCCACAGCTCTGTTGATCCATCCATTCCCTTAGCTCTTAGTAGTAATGATTTTATGGGATTCTTCATAAATAAAATGGATGCCATTAAAAATAAAATAATTGGCATCCTCCCAAACATGATTACCTCGTCCTCAGTAAGTGAGGCAGCATTGGAGGAATCTTTAGAATCTGTGCAGTGTTTGAACTGTTTAGAAGCAGTAGAGCTTTCTGAGCTATCTAAAATTTTAGCTTCATCTAAACCTTCTACCTGTATGTTAGACCCAATCCCAACCAAGTTGTTTAAGGACATATTCCCTTTGATCAGTGGCACTATTTTAGACATGATTAATCTATCCTTAGTAAATGGATATGTACCACAGGTTTTGAAAGTAGCTGTTATTAAACCTTTACTTAAGAAACCTTCTCTTGATCAAGATGAGTTAGTAAATTACAGACCTATATCTAATCTTCTTTTCTTATCTAAAATTCTTGAGAAAGTAGTTGCTAATCAACTTTGTGAACATTTACAAAGTAATGACCTACTTGAGGAGTTTCAGTCAGGCTTCAGAGCTCATCATAGCACTGAAACAGCTCTGGTGAAGGTCACTAATGATATTCTCATGGCCTCAGATAATGGACTTGTGTCTATACTTGTCCTGTTAGATCTCAGTGCTGCGTTTGATACAGTTGATCACAATATTCTCCTACAAAGACTTGAACATACTGTAGGGATTAAGGGGAAAGCATTAGGCTGGTTTAAATCTTATCTGTCAGACAGATTCCAATTTGTTCATGTTAATAATAAATCTTCCTCAAACTCTAGGGTCACCTGTGGAGTACCACAGGGTTCAGTCCTTGGACCAATTCTCTTTACTATATATATGCTTCCGATAGGCAAAATTATCAGACAGCATGGGATTAATTTCCACTGTTATGCTGATGATACTCAGCTATATTTATCCATAAATCCTGATGAATCCAATCAATTACTTCGACTGCAGTCATGTCTTGATGACATCAAAAGCTGGATGACTTTAAATTTCCTGCATCTAAATTCTGACAAGACCGAAGTTTTAATCTTTGGGCCAAAGATTAAAGTCCTCAAAAAATAAACTTCTTAACCAATCACTTAATCTGGGTGGCATTAACCTGGTCTCTGGTAATAAAGTAAAAAATCTTGGTGTTATTTTTGACCAAGACATGTCATTTAAATCCCATATTAAACAGGTTTCCAGAGTTTCCTTTTTTCACCTCCGGAATATCGCCAAAATTAGAAACATTCTGTCCAGGAGTGATGCTGAAAAACTGGTCCATGCATTTGTTACTTCAAGGCTGGACTATTGTAATTCTTTACTATCAGGAATTCCACAAAATGCAGTTCAAAGCCTTCAGCTGATCCAAAATGCTGCAGCAAGAGTTCTGATGAAAATCAACAAGAGGGATCATATTTCTCCAATTTTAGCTTCCCTTCATTGGCTTCCTGTTAAATCAAGAATAGAATTTAAAATTCTTCTTCTAACGTATAAAGCCCTTCATAATCAAACTCCATCATATATCAGAGCTCTGATACTGCTATAGGCTTAGGTTACTGGAGTATATCAGGATCTAATTTTCTCACTATATTGAGTTCTACTGTTCTTCAATTATGCATTATGTGTTGTCATTTCTGCTTTAACTTTCTGTTCTCTCTCTTTTCTCTTCATAGTAGGTACACCTGGTCTGGCGTTCTGTTAACTGTGACATCATCCAGAGAAGACGGCTCACCCGCTACTACCATCTAATGTAGAACAGATTACTAGATCAATGTGTGCTTCTGTGCTTTTTTGTTTCTCTTGTTGTGTCTCTGTTCCGTCTTCTGTAACCCCAGTCGGTCGAGGCAGATGACCGTTCATACTGAGCCCGGTTCTGCCGGAGGTTTTTTTTTCCCGTTAATGGGTGGTTTTTCTTCCCACTGTCGCTTCATGCTTGCTCAGTATGAGGGATTGCAGCAAAGCCATGTACAATGCAGATGACTCTTCCTGTGGCTCTACGGTTCCCCAGGAGTGAATGCTGCTTGTCGGGACTTTGATGCAATCAACTGGTTTCCTTATATAGGACATTTTTGACCAATCTGTATAATCTGACCCAATCTGTATAATATGATTGAACTTGACTTTGTAAAGTGCCTTGAGATGACATGTTTCATGATTTGGCGCTATATACATAAAATTGAATTGAATTGAATTGAATTTGAATTACGGAGCTGCAGTTCTCCCAAAACAAATGATCATTTTGAAACCATGAACAATAATTTTAACCAAATTAATTAATTCACACAGAAGAACGTTTAGTTACAAACGATACATACATACGTACAGTTACATACAGTTACATACATACAGATACATAGAAACGATGACAATCAGACAAACAAACACACGCAGGCCTTTATTTCTGACAGGGAGGAAGGGCTGGTCAGATCTTAACGACGGTTAGGGCAGCTTCTTTCAAACTGCCCTGGGTAACCACACGTCCAGCACAAGGGCATATCATAATCTTTGGTTGGTCCCTTTCTATGATTTCTGTACTGCGGTGTATCTCTGCTGGGAATTTGTACCCATGGAGGACTCTGATACATCTGAAATGGGACATCTGGGGGGAGGGATCCCACAAACTGGTCTGAACCAAACACAGGTGTCGGGGCCATAACCATCTGAGCTTTTGCAACATTCTTCTTCCTCCTCCTCCTTTTACTTTGATTGTCTCTCAGCTGTTTTAGCTGTTCAGCTACGAGTTGTTGTTTTAAGTTCTGTATATCACTGCTAAGTTGCTTCATGTTTTTTCATCCATATTCAGCTCATGTACCAAAGCTGCCATCCATTGATCTAAAGGCATATCATAACTCGCAACCATTCTATACATGTTCTGCTTAACTTCCTATGCCTGGCCCTTTAACATTGCTTGTTTAAAAAGTTGCTGCAGCGTGACTGATAACGGGCAAGAGCCCGTCTGGTCTTCCCATACTTTCAACATTCTGTTCACATATGCTGAAGCCGACTCCCCTGCACAACGTGTAGTGTCATTTAAAAGGCCAGAATCCGTACTTACCGGATAAAACGCCCTCAGTGTGCTCCAAAGTTGCCGTGCCACCGGGGCCAGAGGGGCAGCTGCTCCTAGTTCGTCAGTTCCAGCAGAAACTTCAACCGCGTCTACCTCATGTGGTTCCAGGTATGCTGATAAGCTAGTCCTCAAATCACCAATAGCCAATACATACCCGCTTAAAGTCTCCACGAATGCTTGGATCCAAAGGTGCGCCCCTTTCCTTGGATCGGGGAGCATGTGCCTCAGATGAACGTTGTCCGCACATGAAAGAGGGTTATAAAAAGCTGCATTCACCTGTCCTGTAGCACTGTGAGTCTGAAACAATGGCAGTTGCACACTTTGTTTTGTTGCAGGTAAAGAAAGATCAGTTTCGCTAGAATGCAGGTTACATCTGGGTCTTACGTCACAGCTTATCTGTCCCCCATATAACACCATACCAGGCACCTGCACCGAAGGGTCTGATGAAGTCACCACACTCCTGGCCTTGGATAACAGTTCTGCACTATCACCACACAGATTGTTTTGCATAACAGCGGCTGCACCAGAAGCAGACATCTCTGGAATAACAGGAGCTGTGTACTTACCTTCTTGTTTGAAAGAAGATGATTCCCTTACCCCCTGCAGATTTTCACTCTCTTGTTGTTTGTCGAGGCCTGAGAAGCACATGCTGAAATACAGTTCAGTTAGTTTTATCAAGCCTGCTATTTTGATTTCCTCTTTTTGGTATTTTTCTCTAGCAAACTCACCAGCATCAGCCGTTTTTACTTGTGCTTGGGCTAGTCTATTTTTTAACATTTGCAAATAGTAAGTGCACATTTGGGCATCGGGTGGAGGTCCTTCTGTATCAGCAAAAACCCCCGTCTCCCCTCATTTTTTCACACCACTCCTCAAATTGTTTTAAATGGTTTTCAGCATCTTTGTGTGGAAAGCTTGCCATTATGCTCCCTTTTCCTGCCTCCAGCAGTGTTCCTAAAGAACACCCCTGGAGCTCATTTTCTACCTGATTCTCAGCCATTCCAGCACTCACACGTCTTGGCCAACCTGATGGGACAGCGTCCTGACCCCGGTCCAATGAGAGCTTATTTTTTATCTCTCAGACAACAAAACTTATTATGTTCCTATATGCCTTATTATTGTGTTTTTACACGGCAGTTTCAATGAGCCAGTGTACTCAGGATGAGCAGGTTATATGTCACCTGAACAGGTGCACCCTTCACTCTTCACTTCCACGGCTCAATGATAGTAACGTGTCTCACACACACACAAACACACACACACACACACACACACACACACACACACACACACACACACACACTCTCTGGCCAATCTTTAGTTAACTCAGTAGGTACCTCCGGTCTCAATCTCATACGCGCTCGTTTTTCGAAAAAGGCTGCTTTTATATTACCGCAAAAACGAAGATTTTTATGTTCGTCCTCGCGGAAAATAAGGGAGCTCTAAACCCACATTTTCTAGGCTACACGATGTTTTAGAAGCCACGCGTGTTCTCAGTCTCATACGCGCTCGTTTTTCGAAAAAGGCTGCTTTTATATTACCGCAAAAACGAAGATTTTTATGTTCGTCCTCGCGGAAAATAAGGGAGCTCTAAACCCACATTTTCAAGGCTACACAATGTTTAAGAAGCCACGCGTAACGGCGTGCCTGTCAGAATGGCCGCTTTTATGCTACACACAGAGGAACACGTATTTTCCTCTGTGCCTAACAAGGGGACCTTTTAAACCCTAAATTCACCTCCGGGGTGGTATCTGATAGATATGTGCCAATCTTTTGGGTCCGTGCTGTCCAAGTGAGCCATGCAGTTCAGGGATAAACAGTTCGTTCCACTTGACCTTGTTGATATCCTAACAGGAACCAGTTCATTGCATCAAAGTCTTGACAAGTAGCATTCTCTCCTGAAGAAGCAAAGAGCCACAGGGAGAGTCGTCTGCATTGTCCATGGCTTTGCAGCAATCCTTCATACTGTACAAGCATGAAGTGACAGCGGGAAAAAAACTCCTCATTAACGGGAAGGAAAAACCTCCAGCAGAACCGGGCTCAGTATGAACGGTCATCTGCATTTATCGACTGTGGGTTACAGAAGACAGAGTAGAGACACAACAAGACAGACAAAAAAGCACACATTGATCCAGTAATCTGTTCTACGTTAGATGGTAGTAGCGGGTGATCTGTCTTCCCTGGATGATGCCACAGCTAACAGAACGCCAGACCAGGTATACCTACTATGAAGAAAAAAGAGAAAAATCAAAAAGTTAAAAGCTGAAATGACAACAGTCATTCAAAATTGAAGAACAATAGACTCTGATGTCCTGCAGTAGCCTAAACCTATAGCAGCATAACTATAGAGGTAGCTCAGGGTAACATGAGCCACTCTAACTATAAGCTTTTTAAAAAAGGAAAGTCCCAAGAGCCAGCTTCTAGTGGAGAAGTTCAAGTATCTTGGGGTCTTGTTCACGAATGAGGGGAAGATGGAGCGGGAGATCGACAGGAGGATTGGTGCGGTGTCTGCTGTGAAGCGGGCGCTGTACCGGTCCGTTGTGGTGAAGAGAGAGCTGAGCCAAAAGGTGAAGCTCTCGATTTACCGGTCAATCTATGTTCCTACCCTCATCTATGGTCACAAGCTTCGGGTCGTGACCGAAAGAACGAGATCCCGGATACAAGCGGCCGAAATGAGTTTTCTCCATAGTGTGTGTGAGCTCTCCCTTAGAGGTAAGGTGAGGAGCTCAGTCATCCGGGGAGGACTCAGAGTAGAGCCACTGCTTCTTCACGTCGAGAGGAGCCAGTTGAGGTGGCTCGCGCATCTGGTTAGGATGCCTCCTGGACACCTCCCTGGTGAGGTGTTCTGGGCACGTCCCACCAAGAGGAGGCCCAGGGGAAGACCCAGGACACGCTGGAGGGACTATGTCTCTCGGCTGGCCTGGGAACGCCTTGGGATTCCCCCAGAGAAGCTGGCCCAAGTGGCTGGGGAGAGGGACGTCTGGGCCTCCCTGTTGAAGCTGCTACCCCCGTGATATTGCTAAAGTGTTCCTGTAGCAATAGTTTAATTGCTAAAGTGTTACTTTTACATTATTACTTTTGGGTGTGTATCCACCAATTTAGATGTCAAACTTTCATAAAAGCTGTCTTAATGCAAGAAACAAAACCCTTAAACACATGAAATAGCAAGTAACTTTAAAAAACTAAAATGGTTTTGTTAACTTTTCACATTAAGCTGGATTAATAGCTAGTAAGATACCTTTGATTAAATTGGTATACTAATGTTTAAACCAGGGGTGTCAAAGCTACGGCCCGCGGGCCGAATCCGGCCCGCCGAACGATTTAGTCCGGTCTGGTGGCCAAATGCATTATCATTATTCAACGGCTGTATCTCCTCGCTGCATCGAGCGATCTGCACCAGATTTTTTGTTAGTCGTGGGGGAGCGCTGCCGAACACGTTCATGTGAATCGCCCAGTGGACGGGCGGGCAAAATGCGTGACAGCATCTGCGGTGGTGGGCGGCTGGCGGTGCGCAAATCCCACCGGTGGCCAATAGACCAGAGCGCTTGCGGCTTTAATTATTCTTATTCTGCCCCCATAAAGAGGGGCCTTTTTGGGGGCTTTATCATATTCAAAAACTCACCAAACTTGGCAGATGCATGGTGACGATATAAAAAATTTATATTTTAAGGTCATCACAAAAATCAAAATAAAAATACCTCAATGGTGCCACCAAGACATTTTCAAAGGACCCTTTGCTATTCACTTACTTTGTCGTAGAGACATGAAATTTGGTACAGTTGTAGATCTCAACAAGACGCTCATAGATTACAATTAATGTCATAGTGCAAGTATCACAGCAAGTTGGCCATTTTAGATTGAAGGTTGTAATTTGACCTAATTTTTGACGTTTACAGCATTGGTATTTGATCAAAATCCTCCTAGAAATTTTAAGTGAGCGGCTTGAAACTCGGTCAGTCTGATCATAAGGCATGGCCAATTAAAAGTTATCAAAACGGTGAGTTTTTGAGCATGCTGAAGGGGCGTTAGCAAGGGTCAAAGTTCACCTATTCGCCACAAAAAATAAAATTGTTATATCTCCTACAAAGAAACACACAGGGGCACCAAACTTTCCATGATTGATCATCATCGGATTTTCTACAATATCCAATGATCAAATGATAACATAATTTAGGCCACGCCCCCTGACAACAGGAAGTGTCATGTTTTGCTGTAAATGGTCGCTATGTTCCCCCTCTGAGCTAATCAACATGAAACTGTGTCCAGAGACAGAAGACATGTTGGTGTGTTGTGGATTCCAGCCCCAAGTGGATTTGATGGAGCAGAGCGGCGTGGCGAAGTATGATCACTGTCATACGTTTGGCTCTGAATTCCACAGTTTTTGGCCGAGCTGCTTAAAACTCACTTGGATGCATCCTTATCCACCCCCCCACCCCCCCATAGGAATCCATAACAAACTTTGGTGGGTGTGACCTAATGCCTCAACAGCGCAACCTAGCAAATGTCAAATGACCCTTTGCTATTCAGTTACTTCGTCGTAGAGACATGAAATTTTGTACAGTTGGAGAGCTCAACAAGGTGCTCAGAATTTACAATTAATGTCATAGTGCAAGTATCACAGGAAGTTGGCCATTTCAGGTTGAAGGTCTGATTATGACCCCATTTTTGATGTTTTTTTTTTCTTTATTCCCAGTGTCCTGTCTAGCAATGTGGCAATAAAAATTGATGTCTCAATGCCAAATAGAGCTTGACAGATTTTGCTTTTACAAGTGGAACAAACAGCTTTCGCCATAGTGCTCCGCTTGATTTATGCATGTAAATAGCTTTATTGTGATTCCTGCAGGCAGAATTTCGAATTATATGGACACTTCAATGGGAAAGTAGGAGAGTAAAGGAAGAACAAGAAGAGAAAGAAAAGGAAAGAAGAGGTGAAAGAAAGAAGAGATAAAAGGGAGAGAATGAGAAAACGTCCTCCGTCTGCTCCATGACCTAGAAAGAGAGGCACAAAAAGAACAGCACAACCAACAGACATAAAGCAACAGGTACAATCGACTAACACTTTGATGCCATTGCTAAATCGTATGTATTATTATTTAAGCTGACATGTGTAAAGTGATACTTGAAAGAAGAAAGTGAAAGAAAAATAAATAAATAAATTTCAGCTTTTCTGTGTATAAGTGAACTCTTAACGACTGGAACCCTTAATAACTGGAACCCTGCACCTGTGGGATTTTGTGAGAGTGCGCTAGTTTAGGTGAAAATTATCCAGAAGGAAATGGCTCGATAGTGATTGTGGAGAACCAGAGGCCCACCTTCCCCGAGCACAGAGGCAGGGGTCAGGGGATCCATAACCCTGAACTCCCAAAGGGGCCCCCAAGGCAGGCCCTGCGAGGCACCCCCTCCAATTAACTGCCCAGAACCCTCAATGTCTAAATGCGAGAGGAGGTGAAGGGAGCCGCCAGAGGTGAGGCCCACACAACATAAGCCCCCCCCCAGACGTCTTCCCCCCCACCCCCCCCCATATCATGGCCTACATGAATGTGCGTTGTGAAAATGTTTGAAAGTGTCTAAAATGCATGATAAAATTGGAGAGAGGGACGTCACTAGAAAGTGGCAACTTCCAGTAACGTCCCACTCCCCAGAGACCTACATGTGTGGCGGCATGATGGAGCAGGCAGAGGGAGGAGTCCGGGGATGGGGAGCAAAGGACTGGGGAGCCATCCCAGGGAGCCAGCTCCCCTACTGACTCCAATAGGCACCCCCGCTCCCCGACAGCCCCACCCGGAGAAGGGGGCCCCGCCAGCGGCACCACCATAGCCCGGGGGCCAGGGAGAGGCCGCAGGGCCCGCCAGCCAACCACCCACCAGGACCAACCCCCCCCCCCCCCCCCCCCCCCCCGCCCAGCCCACCCACCAAGCCTACTGGTTTTACCCCCCCCCCCAAAAAAAGTTACAAAAGTAAATAAAAATAAAAATAAATAAATAAACACAAAAATAAATAAGAGAGGGGACCCTGGCCAGTCAGCCCACACAAGCCACCCCAACCCCCACCAACCAGGAGAAACCCGCACCAGGAGACTGCACGGACCGGGACCGGGACAGGGGGCCGGACACTAGCCCACCAGAACGTCCATCCCCCCGCCCCCCACCTGTAGATTTATCCCACCCCAACAAAAACATTCAAACAACTCACCATACATTCGACAGTAGACATCCAGGCTGGGTCAGTCCTTACTCCCCCTCCTTCCCCTCCCCCCACTAGCAGAGTGCCGATCCGATAAAGGGAAAGAGCATCTGCCCTGAGATGTTAATGTCCATGCCCCCCTACTAGCTCAGCAGGCCCTGAGGCCCCCCGCGCACCAGAGGCCCCGTGCAGGGGCAAACACCCGGGCGCATGCCGGCCCAAACCCCAAGCGGCAACCCCCCCCCCCCCCGGAACCGGAACCCCCGAGGCCCCACCGGGGCCCCTGCCCGAGGGCGGCGCGCCCCAGGCGCCCAGAGCCACCCAGCGGCAGCACAGCCACCAGGTCAGTAACCCACGTCCGTCACCACCGAGCTCCCCAAGAGCGCCGCAAGCGGCAGCTGTAGGCCACCCGTAGGCCTCCCAAGCCCCTCCCAGATGGGGGCAACAGACCCCGGAGCCAGACCCACCAGACGCCCCACTCCGAGTGCCCCCAGAGCCCCAGGAACCCCTCTATCCAGCCACCATGCCCTGCGGGAAGCAACCCACCGCCCCCCATGCCACTAGGTTATGGTGCTGATCAAAGGAGCCCAAAGAGATCGGTCAGATGTGGATGCAGATGTTGTCTCAAGATTAATATGATCTAACAAAAGATCTCTATACTGATTGATACTGAGATTTTCCTTACTTTTCCAATTCATGAGGAAAGTTTTCTTTTCAATGCATAATGCAGTGAAAACCATGTGAACTAGTTTATTTTCCAGAGGGCTTTCCTCAAAATTACAGAGCAAGCAAACTGATGGAGAAGGTAAAATTTACAACTCAGGCACTTTGATAAGTCCTTACATATCTGTGTCCAGAACCTCTGGACTGGTGTGCATAACCATAACGCATGAATATAATTATCAGGATGATTGCCTTTGCAGTGTGGACAGATATTGGATTGTGCCAAACCCATCTTGAATAACCTTTGTCCTGTGTACTCTGTGAAGGATTTTGTATTGTATTAGTTGTAAATTGGTGTTACTAGTCAATTTGAAAGTTCTTAGGCATATTTGAGCCCAGAAGTTTTGTTCAAAGCTAACTGATAAATCCTCTTCCCATTTCATAATAGGAAGGGATATTGAATCATCTATTTTAGTCAGTGTCCTGTATGATTTAGACAGTAGTTTGGGAGGGGTTAAATCTAGGAACTCTGATATATTAAAATGCTTAAATTTATTTCTAATTATAGATTTAAGTTGTTCATATTCCAAGAATTTATTTTATTAATGCCATATTGCATATTTAGTTTGGCAAAATTGATGAACTCGTTTCCGTCATATAAATGTTCCAGATATACAATACCTTTATTCTTCTAGTGTGTAAAGTTTATCATTTTATTATTTTGTAGGATGTCAGGGTTATTCCAGATAGGTGTACGACTGCATGGGATAAGGGATGACTTTGTCATTTTAAGGAACTCCCACCATGCTGTCAGAGTAAAACTAATGTTGATATTTTTGAAGCATGTATGCCGTTTTATATTTGAGCTAATAAACGGCAAATCTGAAATCATGATATTATTGCACATTTCCTGTTCTATATCTAACCAAGGTTCATCTAGATAATTATTTTTTTATCCATTTATGGATGTATTGTAGCCTATTTGCTAAGTAATAGTTATGGAAGTTAGGCAAATCTAATCCTCTTCTGTCTTTACTTCAATTCAATTCAATTCAATTTCAATTAAATTTTATTTATATAGCCCCAAATCATGAAACAGGTCATCTCAAGGCACTTTACAAAATCAAGTTCAATCATATTATACAGATTGGGTCAGATTATACAGATTGGTCAAAAATGTCCTATATAAGGAAACCAGTTGATTGCATCAAAGTCCCGACAAGCAGCATTCACTCCTGGGGAACCGTAGAGCTACAGGGAGAGTCGTCTGCATTGTACATGGCTTTGCTGCAATCCCTCATACTGAGCAAGCATGAAGCGACAGTGGAAAGAAAAACTCCCCATTAACGGGAAGGAAAACCTCCGGCAGAACCGGGCTCAGTATGAACGGTCATCTGCCTCGACCGACTGGGGTTACAGAAGACAGAGCAGAGACACAACAAGAGAGACAAAAAAGCACAGAAGCACACATTGGTCTAGTAATCTGTTCTACATTAGATGGTAGTAGCGGGTGAGCCGTCTTCTCTGGATGATGTCACAGTTAACAGAACGCCAGACCAGGTGTACCTACTATGAAGAAAAAGAGAGAGAGCAAAAAGTTAAAAGCTGAAATGACGACAGTCATTTCAATGTAATACAATGCAAAACTGGAGAACAGTAGACTGAAGAACAGTAGAAATCAGTAGAGTGAGAAAATTAGACCCTGATGTCCTCCAGCAGCCTAGGCCTATCACAGCACAACTATAGAGATAGCTCAGGGTAACATGAGCCACTCTAACTATAAGCTTTGTCAAAAAGGAAAGTTTTAAGATTAGTCTTAAAAATAGATAGGGTGTCTGCCTCATAGACCAAAAATGGGAGTTGGTTCCACAGGAGAGGAGCCTGATAGTTAAAGGATCTGCCTCCCATTCTACTTTTAGAGACTCTAGGAACCACCAGCAGACCTGCAGTCTGAGAGCGAAGTGCTCTGTTAGGAACATACGGGGTAATCAGAGCTCTGATATATGATGGACCTTGATTATTAAGGGCTTTATACGTTAGAAGGAGAATTTTAAATTCTATTCTTGATTTAACAGGAAGCCAATGAAGGGAAGCTAAAATTGGAGAAATATGATCCCTCTTGTTGATTTTCATCAGAACTCTTGCCGCAGCATTTTGGATCAGCTGAAGACTTCGAACTGCATTTTGTGGACTTCCTGATAGTAAAGAATTACAATAGTCCAGCCTTGAAGTAACAAATGCATGGACTAGTTTTTCAGCATCACCCCTGGACAGAATGTTTCTAATTTTGGCGATATTCCGGAGGTGAAAAAAGGAAACTCTGGAAACCTGTTTAATATGGGATTTAAATGACATGTTTTGGTTGAAAACAACACCAAGATTTTTAACTTTATTACCAGAGGCCAAGTTAATGCCATCCAGATTAAGTGATTGATTAAGAACTTTATTTTTTGAAGACTCTGGCCCAAAGATTACAACTTCTGTCTTGTCAGAATTTAAATGCAGGAAATTTAAAGTCATCCAGCTTTTGATGTGATCAAGAGATGACTGCAGTTGAAGTAACTGATTGGATTCATCAGGATTTATGGATAAATATAGCTGAGTGTCATCAGCATAACAGTGGAAATTAATCCCATGCTGTCTGATAATTTTGCCAATCGGAAGCATATATATAGTAAATAGTATTGGTCCAAGGACTGAACCCTGTGGTACTCCACAAGTGACCCTAGAGTTTGAGGAAGATTTATTATTAACATGAACAAACTGGAATCTGTCCGACAGATAAGATTTAAACCAGCCTAATGCTTTTCCCTTAATCCCTACAGTATGTTCAAGTCTTTGTAGGAGAATATTGTGATCAACTGTATCAAATGCAGCACTGAGATCTAACAGGACAAGTATAGACACAAGTCCATTATCTGAGGCCATGACAATATCATTGGTGACCTTCACCAGAGCTGTTTCAGTGCTATGATGAGCTCTAAAGCCTGACTGAAACTCCTCAAGTAGGTCATTACTTTGTAAATGTTCACATAGTTGATTAGCAACTACTTTCTCAAGAATTTTAGATAAGAAAAGAAGATTAGATATAGGTCTTGTTAGGATATCAACAAGGTCAAGTGGAACGAGCTGTTTATCCCAGAACTGCATGGCACACTTAGATGGCACTGACCCAAAAGATTGGCACATATCTATCAGATACCACCCTGGAGGTGACGCAGCTTCCCTGCTGATGTCACAGTTTGGATGTGTACCGCCCTTGTATAGGTGTGTCCCGAGATCCCTTTATAATGTTTGCGTGATGAGCACTCGAGGCCTCCTGCCGATCAGGGGCCCATCAGCGCTGGTGTGACTGTAACTATTTCTCTGTCTTTACTTAGATAAAATATAACTAAAAGCATACTTGTCTGTTTTATGCGTCCTACATTCAAGGTAAAAAGTAAGTGGGAGTCGCCTGACTGGGTAAAACGAACTGGGTCCACCGAGGGTGCTTCACCGTAGTCACGGCACGGTGAAACAGTAACAAAATGGTGTTTCCACCCGGACCCAAAAGGCGGCATACCACCTTCCGTTTTCCGGCCAGGACGTCATTCCGGAAGAAAAACACACACAGCCCGCGGCCGCAAAAAAGGTAAGGAGATTTCATTCATCTCCTAGTGTCTTTTTCTTCCTGGAGGGCCGACTTTTTGTACTCCTAAAGGCAGAGAAAAGTTGAGGATAATTGTTTGCAAACGTGTCGATAATCGATAAGAATTTGGGATTTGCGTGCGGTCACAGAGGTGAGAGTCCGGGAATCCTTGGCCAGGGTTCCGAAAATACTGTGCACCTTGAGAATTTAGGGTTTAAAAGGTCCCCTTGTTAGGCACAGAGGAAAATACGTGTTCCTCTGTGCGTAGCATAAAAGCGGCCATTCTGACAGACACGCCTGTACGCGTGGCTTCTTAAACATCGTGTAGCCTAGAAAATGTGGGTTTAGAGCTCCCTTATTTTCCGCGAGGACGAACATAAAAATCTTCGTCTTTGCGGTAATATAAAAGCAGCCTTTTTCGAAAAACGAGCGCGTATGAGACTGAGAACACGCGTGGCTTCTAAAACATCGTGTAGCCTAGAAATTGTGGGTTTAGAGCTCCCTTATTTTCCGCGAGGACGAATATAAAAATCTTCGTTTTTGCGGTAATATAAAAGCAGCCTTTTTCGAAAAACGAGCGCGTATGAGATTGAGACCGGAGGTACCTACAGAGTTAACTAAAGATTGGCCAGAGAGAGTGTGAGTGTGTATGTGTGTGTGTGTGTGTGTGTGAGACACGTTATTGTCATTGAGCCGTGGAAGTGAAGTGAAGGGTAAGGGCCTTCTCATCCTGAGTACACTGGCTCATTGAAACTGCCGTGTAAAAACACAATAATAAGGCATATAGGAACATAATAAGTTTTGGTGTCTGAGAGATAAAAAATAAGCTCTCATTGGACCGGGGTCAGGACGCTGTCCCAGCAGGTTGGCCAAGACGTGCGAGTGCTGGAATGGCTGAGAATCAGGCAGAAAATGAGCTCCAGGGGGGTTCTTTAGGAACACTGCTGGAGACAGGAAAAAGGAGCATAATGGCAAGCTTCCCACACAGAGATGCTGAAAACCATTTAAAACAATTTGAGGAGTGGTGTGAAAAAATGAGGAGAGACGGGGTTTTTGGTGATACAGAAGGGTCACCACCAGAGGCCAAAATGTGCACTTACTATTTACAGATGTTAAAAAATAGATTAGCCCTAGCACAAGTAGAAACGGGTGATGCAGGTGAGTTTGCTCGAGAAAAATGCCAAAAAGAGGAAATCAAAATAGCAGGCTTGATAAAACTAACTGAACATTATTTCAGCATTTGCTTCTCAGGCCTCGACAAACAACAAGAGAGTGAAAATCTGCAGGGGGTAAGGGAATCATCTTCTTTCAAACAAGAAGGTAAGTACACAACTATGCAAAACAATCTGCATGGTGATAAGGGAGAACTGTTATCCAAGGCCAGGAGTGTGGTGACTTCATCAGACCCTTCGGTGCAGGTGCCTGGTATGGTGTTATGTGGGGGACAGATAAGCTGTGACGTAAGACCCAGATGTAACCTGCATTCTAGCGAAACTGATCTTTCTTTACCTGCAACAAAACAAAGTGTGCAACTGCCATTGTTTCAGACTCACAGTGCTACAGGACAGGTGAATGCAGCTGTTTACAGCCCTCTTTCATGTGCTGACAACGTTCATCTGAGGCACATGTTCCCTGATCCCAGAAAAGGGGCGCACTTTTGGATCAAAGCATTCGTGGAGACTTTAAGCGGGTATGTATTGGCTATTGGTGATGTGAGGACTGGCTTATCAGCATACCTGGAACCACAAGAGGTACATGCGGTTGAAGTCTCTGCTGGAACGGACGTACTAGGAACAGCTGCCCCTCTGGCCCCGGTGGCACGGCAACTTTGGAGCACACTGAGGGCGTTTTATCCGGTAAGTACGGATTCTGCCCTTTTAAACGACACTACACGTTGTGCAGGGGAGTCGGCTTCAGCATATGTGAACAGAATGTTGAAAGTTTGGGAAAATCACACAGGCTTTTGCCCGTTATCAGTCACGCTGCAGCAACTCTTTAAACAAGCAATGTTAAAGGGCCAGGTACAGGATGTTAAGCAGAACATGTATAGAATGGTTGCGAGTTATGATATGCCTTTAGATCAATGGATGGCAGCTTTGGTTCATCAGCTGGATATAGATGATAAAAACATGAAGCAACTTAGCAGTGATATACAGAACTTAAAACAACAACTCGTAGCTGAACAGCTACAACAGCTGAGAGACAATCAAAGTAAAAGGAGGAGGAAGAAGAAGAATGTTGCAAAAGCTCAGATGGTTATGGCCCCGACACCTGTGTTTGGTTCAGACCAGTTTGTGGGATCCCTCCCTCCAGAAGTACCATTTCAGATGTATCAGAGTCCTCCATGGGGACAAATTCCCAGCAGAGATACACAGCAGTACAGAAATCATAGAAAGGGACCAACCAAAGGTTATGATGTGCCCTTGTGCTGGACGTGTGGTTACCCAGGGCATTTTGAAAGAAGCTGCCCTAACCGTCGTTAGGATCTGACCAGCCCTTCCTCCCTGTCAGAAGTAAAGGCCTGCGTGTGTTTGTTTGTCTGAATGTCGTCAGTTTCTATGTATCTGTATGTATGTAACTGTATGTAACTGTACGTATGTATGTGTCGTTTGTAACTAAACGTTCTTCTGTGTGAATTAATTAATTCGGTTAAAAATTATTGTTCATGGTTTCAAAATGATCATTTGTTTTGGGAGAACTGCAGCTCCGTAATTCAAATGACATTTTGAGCATGGACTAGGTTAACAAAAAGGTAAAAGTAAGAGAGATTTAAATAACAAAGTTTGTTTTTTTTTAACATTAAATATCTGGGCAAATTAAATTGTTACACTGAGATATGCTAACGTGTCTTAAACAGAAAATATCCCAGGGCTGTAAGAAATACTTGGGACTGGGGATAAAAGTTTTTGTTGTTTGGAGCTTAAATATGCAGTACAGCAACCAGAGGCGGTAGGGCTGTATTCAGTTATGCTATTAGATTGTGCTTGGCTTGTGTTTGTCAATGAATTCATGACAGCTGAAATAATAACAGAGAAAAAGCTTTTATATTGTAATTTTAGAACATTAATAAAATGGCAAACAGCATATGGGGAGCATATGGGAGAATGTTTGGGAGAAAAGGATTTTACAGCTGCCTAAAAAGAAGAATTTAAGAGCACTAAGATATACATGATTTTTGATTTAAATAGATGAGACAAACTGCTTTAAACAGACTGTATGGGACTAAATATGGTTGCTTTTCTAAGGGTTCTGTATTAATTTATTTTATTTCTTTTTACTGGGGATTTGAATGCAGCTAATGAGAAATTTTGAGAAGTATCACAAGGCCACATTAAGCATGTCATCAGTTACAAAAGAATCTGATGTTATTAGTTATGCTGAGCTGAGGCAAGCCTCAGAGGGTCAGTTTAATCTGAAACAGGACAATAGATATAATAAACAAATCTGACCATGATGTAAACATCTGAATGTTATGGCAAGGCTGGGTCTGTGTGTTCTGGCCTGGGGGCACGAAAACTATGTCAGAGGGAAAAAATAAAATAAAGCCACCTTCTCAGTGTGCTGAATTACGGAGAAAACTCTTATCATGTATAGAAAAACACCAGAAGCTCAAAACACTGAAAGAGAAAATGGTTGCTTTAAAGTTTCACCCTTGACCATTTAAGATTGAAAAGCACTAATAACTAAGTTTGCATGATCGAAAGAGCTAGAAAGAAATCAAAAGAATGCTATAAGATATTGGAACACACATAATGCACGCTTTGGGAGACTTTTTACTTTCGGGTTTTTATTGTTTTGTGTATTTTGATTATTTCTTTGTTAAATGATTCCTTTGCCTTAATTTTTACATCACCAGCGGCAAAAAAGTGACAAAATTTAAGGTTGTTCGGCAGATAATTTAAGAAAAGGAGAAGTTTTAATACAAAATGATGAAAGTAAAGGAACGAGAGATTCCTACCTCCCCTGGACCAACCAAGAACTTAGACACATCACGTTAAGAACCAAGACACTAGAAAGACCAGGTTTTCTTTTGTCACCTAATACACTAACAGAATTGTTTTTCTCTGAGTTACTTCTTTCAGATGATGTGAGATGAAACTGTAAAGCCACCTTGTTCCAACAGAAGTCTCTGGAAAGTGAGCTCTTTCAGGCCGTATGGTAAGAAGTCATGATCTAAAATGGACGTGCAGGGATTGACAAAAGTGACCAAATTATGCTAAGTTTAACAAACTTATGACAGGTAATATCGAGACCTTCTAGGCAAGGCAAGGCAAATTTATTTATAAAGTACAATTCAGTATTCAGTATCCTTCTAGAGGTAAGAAGGTGGCTTTGGAAATTGTTAATACCCCTGCTGCCCTCTCTACTGACTCACATTAACATTTCTATCCTGTTTTCTGCTTTTTTCTTGCAAGGAAACCTGGTCATATATAATTGGAATGTGCTAACGGAGAGATTTTAGTCTCTTTTTAGGCATTCTCAGAGACAGGTTAGTACGGTGCCACAGTGGTCCAGGGGACGGAGAAAAAGGTGATGTACTTGACTCCTGCCTAATCCAGTTTTTAATCAAATTTTGAAAGAAAAAAAAAAAAAAAAAAAAAAATCAGTAATTTTTGCAGAAGCTGCATAGAGGTTTAATGGGGAATGTGATGCTACAAAGTTAAGAGAAATGTTTTTTATCAATGAACTTATACAAAGAGGTCGAACTGTCTGTAAAATATTTTGCTTGGATAAATTTTTAAGGGATCAAGATCTGGGGTAAAGGTGAAAAACTTCAAGAATAATTTTGTTTTAGAGGGAACGATGTGGTTGATTCTTGTAATTTTTGTTTTGATTTTTTTCTTTTCAACTTATTTACACTACACTACGGATGAAGATGGACAATTCTTGTATTAGACAATTTGATTTTGGACGAAATCCATATTGGCAAAATGCTGGCAGAATTCTTGTGGTTTCAGACACAACGATGGGAGAAAGAAGATTCATGGACAATGCTCGTCCCGGAACGATGTTCTGGTGCTGAACTGAGACATGAGGACTGAAAATGGACAACTAATTGCGGGGACAAAGACAGAGGCATCGGATAACCTTCAATGGACCGCAACACGAAACAAAGATGAGTTGGCAGACACCCCTTCTGCATTTCACATCAGATTTTCCTGCACATAATTAAAACACGAAACACACATTAGAAACATACACATTGGCGGATGCGCTTAGAAGAAAACTTTCAGATTAAAAGCAATCAAGATTATTATTAAACCCCTAGGATGTTAATTGTTTTAAGTCAGAGCTGTTATTAGCGAGCGATAAGAGGGTCAAACGCATTCGGACAAGTGGTACTGGTCTGGAAACAAAGCTGGTAGAGATTTTGGGCCGCTAATAAGAAGGATTTTCTTTTACTTTTCTAACAAAGTTTTTATTTAAATCATTTAAAATACATATAGATATGTTTTGGAATTTTATTAACCCCACAGGGGGTTTTGAATAAGATTCAAAGAGGCACCTTTAAGATACAATAAGCTTCATAAAATACATCATGCATGAGAAGAAATAGGGGGAACCGCTAAAAGACATCCATTTTGCACCAAAATATTAAGTTACGGGATGAGAGCATAGAGCAGCTTAAGTAATTATGCTAAACCTAAAAGGTTTGACAACTTATATTGGGGATTACATAGAGGGGCCGTTTAAAAGTAAAAGGAATATCGATAAGAACAATGTATGCTATTACATCAATGGGCGATAATTATGATCATTAAAAAACTAGTGGGCGAAAAAGTTAAAGTAGGCATTACAGCAACAGTTAATAGCATAAACGAATGACCTAACGAGTGAGCAAGCTAATTTTTCAATATAAGCAGAATAAACTCTAAACCTTTTAACCTTGTTCAACCGAAGGATAAATTGTGAGCACAACATTTACTGGGTATCTTAAAGTAAGCAGAGGCGCAACTAAGAAATTAATTATTAGGATGTAAAGCAACACAAAGGTTAAGGACTTAAATGGATAAAACGGGAAGTTTAGAATAATAATGCCTTATTCTAATAAATAACTTGGGTAAATTAGGATTAAAGCACCAATGTAAATAGTTTGGAATTGTACGCAGTTACCTAAAAGGTGTGAGGAGACTTAACAACTATCTGTTTGAACACAAAATAGCACAATAGTTGTTCTTTAACTAAATGTTAAAACATCCAGAAGAAAAGAACACATAAACATAGTTTAGCCATCTATTAACCTAGTGGTCTTTTAGACCAGGATAATCTAACGATCGTCCTCTTGTACATGCAGAAAAGTAATGAGGTCAATTAGATTAGTTGGACATTTGGAATCTGGTCAGGACAGCAGAAGCGACTCCTGGACACAAGATGATGAGGAAGGATAACAGCTTCAACATGATATCAATGCATGAAGGTTGGCTCTGAGGAACATCAGAGCTGCAATGGCATCAGACAGTGACACTCCTGCTGTGATAGAGAGCATCTTGAAAAGAACTATGCATGACTGCTTTGCTTCACAGGTGATGGAATTCAACTGCAAGGTTTCACGAACATGACATGGAGAGGTTGGCGTTCAGGAAACGCACCTAGAACACACTCTTGGACTCTTTGGGGTAAATGGGCTCTAAAGGGGGACACTTAACAGGAGAGAAACTGAAAGCCTGGGCTTACGACAAGGGGACATTTCACAGACAGGGGGTGTGGGACACCCAGGAATGGCTGCTGTGGTTTGAAAATGTCAGAGATTTGTCGCAGGTGGTGGAGTGTTTCGATGACCCAGGCGCTTGGAACAAAGGAGACGACGTCGTGTTCCCACAGGGATTACCTGTAACCTAACACTGACTGTGAACAATTTTATGTTTGGGTTTGCTGGGGTTGCCAGAAGGAGCATCGGAGATGACTTTCTCTATCCTGACCAGGTTCACACTTAAAATGCAAAGAACAAAATTATAGAGGCCAAAACAAATACGGACATAGAGAAGTGTTTATACAAAGAATTCCACTATTCGTCAATTTAAGGTGCAGATACTAAGGCTAAACAAAGAATTAGAAGAAGGGCAAAACTTAAAGCTGATCATTTACCAACGGGTGGTCAATATTTAAGAGGGTTTAAAGGAACTGCACAATTTCTTCAATAATCACAACAGACAGTGATTGATGAAACAAAAAAGCAAATTCTAGAATGGGAATTTTTAATCTGCTGGGACAAGACGGTGCAAACATAAAATAAGGATTTATAGATCACTAGGTGATATAAGTTAACAAAACACAGATCCTAAATTTGGACAAACTGTAGAAAAAGCAACAGTAGTAATAATGGATAAATGTATGAGAATGTAAGAAAATCACTCGGAGTAATGTCTGCTTAAGGTTTTTCAAGGATAAACTAAACACATGAGAACAAGAACTAGATACTTGTTAAAGGGTTGATTTACTTGGGGATAAAATTATGCTTGGATGTATTATCAATTAAACTAATGTTGAAAGACTGAAAAAGGTTTAAAGACCTAGAGCAGTATGGAGCTACTTACATGGTCAGGGGGCGATGTGTCTAATAAGCAACAATGAGTTACTGCTCACAGCATATTACAGTTTAAAGGTTTGTTTCAAACAAGATTCAAACAGGGGGACATAAGATAAAACCAGGGTCGCTTACAAAAGCTGTGTGTTAAAACAAGCAGAAGTGATTAAAAAAATCAAGAATTAATGGGGTTAGAATTGCTCTTCGAGTCAGGTGAAGGGCGCATTCAACTACAAGTCTTTTGGGTTGATGCACGTCAAGCTGAAAGTGATTCACAGAACTACTTCCTGTCTCCGCCCTGGGCTACACCCACTTCCTGAATAGCAACCAATCACAACTCCGTGTGGGCGAGGGGCATGCACACACTTCCTTTCTCTTAGCAGAGCTTTTCAAAATAAGACAAGAAGTACATAGGGCTGCTTCTTATTAATATCACAACATTATTCTGCAAATATATATAGTGGAGCTTTCTTTTACAAACTTAAGGGTTTTTCTGTTGGACTTTTTAGAAAAATGTGAAGTATTTTGCAGCTGGTTCAGTAAGAAGTTTCTGAAAGGTTTTAATACAATTCCTTGTGTGCTAAATAAATTGAGATAAACTAGTCACAGTAGCCATGAAACATATGATGATAAATTTCTATTGCAGAGATTGTTCAACTGTTGGACAATTGTAAGGTGAGACACACATGGGAAAGAATTATAGAGAAATGCTGCTGCAGATAACGTTGAACTTTCAGATTTTTCTTTTATATAAGAGTAATGCAAGATCTAATGATTACAGTAAAGGAGGTTAAGCTAAGAGCACAATAATTGTGAACGGAAATATCTGGATGTGAAAGTGTTTGAAGAAGGTAAATGTAAAAAGGATTGGGAGTCTTGATAAGAACACTAATTACACCTTGTTTCTGTTATCCAACAGTAAACAAGGCCTGGTGTCTGCCAACCATCTCAACAGAGCATTTTACTGGGGATAAAATGCTTATTGCCTAAAAAAGGACAGGACTCTCATTACCATCCAACTAAATCGTTTTTGTCCATGCGGAGGAACCAAGAAAAGGACTGGGGATGAAGAAGCCAGAGACCTCTGATTCCTTATTCTTCAACGGGAGGAGTTGCCTGAAGAGACCCTAAGCGCGATTAGATTATTTTCTGCCTTGTGCCTGAATGGCCTGAAGGCTTCCTTAACTTTGCGTTATTGACGTACAGACTCTTTTTATATCACAAAACTGATTTTTTCCTTTCTCTTCTCCACTGACTTCCATCACCATGTTTGATTTTATGTGTTATGATGTTTATACTGTGATGTTGCATTATGATGATCGCTATGGCTTTATGACTAAGAATGGAAACTCTCTGTTACAGACACACACACCAAGACCTGCAGTTCTTGCTAACTTTTTGCTTTGTTATATAGAGAACCAGGATCTGATGGCTATCACAGATCCATAAGTTACTCGGTAAGGCTAATTTCTAGATTCAATACAGGGTGTCTTCTCGCTCAGATTGGCCCAGAGTGGGAGTGCCCTTGACTGGGGCTCCATCACTTTTTTGCCATTTCTTAGAGATGGTTTTTTGTGATGAAGACTCAGCCTGCCCTCTGATGCCCCCTACTGGTACTCTTGGATTTGTGTGGTATGAAGGCGATGGATCGTTGTCCATAGGAATGGAGAGTGGAGGACCGAGTAGGAGGTTTCTTGGGGTGGGGGTAGAGTAGACGAATTTGGCCTTGATTAAGGTACATCTTTAGCTTATATAGTCTAAAGTAAACTTAAAATAATGTGCGCATAGGAACCTAAAACAGGCCTAGCTCGAATAGTTGAACCCTAAATTGTAGATAAAATGCTTGGACTGTGGGCTTGAGTAAAAAATGCTGAATTATGAAGTATTCATGCTGATTGATGCTAAGATGTTTCCATTGTGGTTTGTCCGGCCCTTTTCTTGGAACTATTTTCGTTGTGATGTGCCTTTGGGGCACACCAACAGGGGGGGCTAACGGACAACTGGACTGTTTTTACAAAGTGCTTTTCAGTCACACCAGCAGAGACTGTGTGACCCCAGAGACTGAACCGCACTATCGACTGCCGTGGAGATCACAGATGGATGGACTCTGGAAGCCGGAAGCTGACGTGATTGGATTGCTTGGACTGGACGGAATGACCGACTGTTCTGGGAGAGGGACAGACTGAGAGCTGTCGTTCCACTGGTTGATCATCTTTGGTGATGTGCCATAATGACACATCATCAGGGGGACTGTTAGGATATCAACAAGGTCAAGTGGAACGAGCTGTTTATCCCAGAACTGCATGGCACACTTAGATGGCACTGACCCAAAAGATTGGCACATATCTATCAGATACCACCCTGGAGGTGACGCAGCTTCCCTGCTGATGTCACAGTTTGGATGTGTACCGCCCTTGTATAGGTGTGTCCCGAGATCCCTTTATAATGTTTGCGTGATGAGCACTCGAGGCCTCCTGCCGATCAGGGGCCCATCAGCGCTGGTGTGACTGTAACTGTTTCTCTGTCTTTACGTAGATAAAATATAACTAAAAGCATACTTGTCTGTTTTATGCGTCCTACATTCAAGGTAAAAAGTAAGTGGGAGTCGCCTGACTGGGTAAAACGAACTGGGTCCACCGAGGGTGCTTCACCGTAGTCACGGCACGGTGAAACAGTAACAGTCTGTAATTTACTAACTCATCTTGATCAATAGATGGTTTCTTAAGTAAAGGTTTATTAACAGCTACTTTAAAAGCCTGTGGTACATATCCATTTACCAAGGATAGATTAATCATGTCTAAAATAGGACCACTGATCAGAAGGAATACCTCCTTAAACAACTTGGTTGGGATTGGGTCTAACATACAGGTAGAAGGTTTAGCTGAAGCTAAAATTTTAGATAGCTCAGAAAGCTCTACTGCTTTTAAACAGTTCAGACACTGCGCAGGTTCTAAGGATTCCTCCAATGCTGCCTCACTTACTGAGGACGAGGTAATCATGTTTGGGAGGATGCCAATTATTTTATTTTTAATGGAATCAATTTTATTTATGAAGAATCCCATAAAATCATTACTGCTAAGAGCTAAGGGAATGGATGGATCAACAGAGCTGTGGCTCTGGGTAAGTTTTGCAACTTTACTGAAGAGAAATCTAGGATTATTCTTATTCTCAATTAATGATGAAAAATATGCTGCTCTAACTCTGCGGAGGGTCTTGTTATACAACAATAGACTGTCCCTCCAGATTAGGTAGGATTCCTCTTGGTGTGTAGAGTGCCATTTTCTCTCCAATTTCCTAACATTGTGCTTCAAGGAACGCAGCTCTGAATTAAACCAAGGAGCCAGCTTCCTGTGAATAATCACCTTCTTTTTCAAGGGAGCTACATTGTCTAATGCAGAACGCAATGACGAAGTCATACCGTTTACAAAGACATCTATTTGTGAATTGGAAGAAACAACATTGCTGCCATCTACAGGGCATTTCTGCAATACGGAGGATATTAAAAAGGGGACAGACTCTCTAAGTTTTGATACAGCATTATCCGATAAAGATCTACTATAATGGAACCCTCTTTTGCGGGTGGAGAACTCACTTAGATTAAACTCAAATGTTATTAAAAAATGATCAGATAGAACAGGGTTGTGAGGAAATACTGTTATTTCTTCACAATCAATGCCATATGTCAGCACAAGGTCTAAAGTATGGAGCCAAGAGTGCATCGGTTTATGCACATTTTGAGCAAAACCAATTGAATCTAGGATAGTTTTAAAGGCTACACTAAGGTTATCACATTCTGTGTCAACATGGATGTTAAAATCACCCACTATAATAACCTTATCAGTATTTAACACCAAAGCAGATAAGAAATCTGATAACTCATCCAAAAACTGAGTGTAAAGGCCTGGTGGACGATACAAAACAACAAACAGAAGAGGTTTTATTGCTTTGCAGTTTGGATGAGGGAAACTAAGGGTTAAAGGTTCAAAAGAAATGTAGTTATTAATTGGCCTGGGACTAATTAATAAATCAGACTGAAAGATGGTTGCCACTCAATTTTCAATTCAATTCAATTCAATTTTATTTATATAGCGCCAAATCATGAAACATGTCATCTCAAGGCACTTTACAAAGTCAAGTTCAATCATATTATACAGATTGGGTCAGATTATACAGATTGGTCAAAAATGTCCTATATAAGGAAACCAGTTGATTGCATCAAAGTCCCGACAAGCAGCAGTCACTCCTGGGGAACCGTAGAGCCACAGGGAGAGTCGTCTGCATTGTACATGGCTTTGCTGCAATCCCTCATACTGAGCAAGCATGAAGCGACAGTGGGAAGAAAAACCACCCATTAACGGGAAGGAAAAACCTCCGGCAGAACCGGGCTCAGTATGAACGGTCATCTGCCTCGACCGACTGGGGTTACAGAAGACAGAACAGAGACACAACAAGACAGACAAACAAGCACAGAAGCACACATTGATCTAGTAATCTGTTCTACATTAGATGGTAGTAGCGGGTGAGCCGTCTTCTCTGGATGATGTCACAGTTAACAGAACGCCAGACCAGGTGTACCTACTATGAAGAAAAAGAGAGAGAGCAAAAAGTTAAAAGCTGAAATGACGACAGTCATTTCAATGTAATACAATGCAAAACTGGAGAACAGTAGACTGAAGAACAGTAGAAATCAGTAGAGTGAGAAAATTAGACCCTGATGTCCTCCAGCAGCCTAGGCCTATCACAGCACAACTATAGAGATAGCTCAGGGTATGAGCCACTCTAACTATAAGCTTTGTCAAAAAGGAAAGTTTTAACATTAGTCTTAAAAATAGATAGGGTGTCTGCCTCACGGACCAAAACTGGGAGTTGGTTCCACAGGAGAGGAGCCTGATAGCTAAAGGATCTGCCTCCCATTCTACTTTTAGAGACTCTAGGAACCAGCAGCAGACCTGCAGTCTGAGAGCGAAGTGCTCTGTTAGGAACATACGGGGTAATCAGAGCTCTGATATATGGTGGAGCTTGATTATTAAGGGCTTTATACGTTAGAAGGAGAATTTTAAATTCTATTCTTGATTTAACAGGAAGCCAATGAAGGGAAGCTAAAATTGGAGAAATATGATCCCTCTTGTTGATTTTCATCAGAACTCTTGCCGCAGCATTTTGAATCAGCTGAAGACTTCGAACTGCATTTTGTGGACTTCCTGATAGTAAAGAATTACAATAGTCCAGCCTTGAAGTAACAAATGCATGGACTAGTTTTTCAGCATCACTCCTGGACAGAATGTTTCTAATTTTGGCGATATTCCGGAGGTGAAAAAAGGAAACTCTGGAAACCTGTTTAATATGGGATTTAAATGACATGTCTTGGTCGAAAACAACACCAAGATTTTTAACTTTATTACCAGAGGCCAAGTTAATGCCATCCAGATTAAGGGATTGATTAAGAACTTTATTTTTTGAAGACTCTGGCCCAAAGATTACAACTTCTGTCTTGTCAGAATTTAAATGCAGGAAATTTAAAGTCATCCAGCTTTTGATGTCATCAAGACATGACTGCAGTCGAAGTAACTGATTGGATTCATCAGGATTTATGGATAAATATAGCTGAGTGTCATCAGCATAACAGTGGAAATTAATCCCATGCTGTCACTCCTCCTCCTCTTCCCACAGATCTGGGAATGTGGAAATTTGGAGGGAGTTGACTCATTTATACTAATGTAGTCCTCTTGTAGCCAGGTTTGTGTGAGACAAAACAAATCAATCTGTTTATCAGAAATCAATTCGTTAACTAACAAAGTCTTTGGAGGGAGAGACCTTATATTTAATAGACCACATTTAATTGTTTTATTTTTAGGTTCAAGGTGAACCGTGATGATTTTTATTAGGTTTTTATGATTTGTTCCTTTTAGATAAGTTTTTGATCTGTTAAGTTTTGGCCGTGGGAAAGACACCGTCTCAATAGGATAATGGATGGGTAACAGTACAGAAGCTGCAGAGAGGTGTGTTAAACTACTGCTCTGCTTCCTGGTCTGGACCCTGGGTTGTCAGCATTTAGGAGAACTAATAAATCCGGCCAGATTTCTAGAAAGAAGAGCAGCACCATCCAAAGTAGGATGGATGCCATCTCTCCTGATCAGACCAGGTTTTCCCCAGAAATTTGCCAGTTATCAATGTAGCCCACGTCGTTTTCAGGACACCACCTAGACAACCAGCGGTTGAATGATGACATGCGGCTAAACATGTCATCACTGGTCAGATCAGGCAGGGGACCAGAGAAAATTACGGAGTCCGACATTGCTTTAGCAAACTCACACACCGAAGCAACACCAACTTTAGTGACCTCCGATTGGCGTGACCGGGTGTCATTACCGCCAGCGTGAATAACAATCTTACTGTATTTACGCTTATCCTTAGCCAGCAGTTTTAGGTAAGATTCTATGTCGCCCGTTCTGGCCCCTGGCAGGCATTTAACTATGGTCCCTGGTGTCTCTAGTGCCACGTTTCTGACTATTGAGCTCCCAATAATCAGGGTCGGCTTCTCAGCGGGTGTGTCGCTGAGTGGGGAAAATTTGTTTGAAACGCAGACGGGTTGGTGGTGAACTGGGGGCTGAAATCTAGAGCTATGCTTCCTACGAACTGTCACCCAGCCGGCCTGCTTACCCGGCTGCTCGGGTGCTTCTGGAGGACCACTAAGTGAACTAACGCTAGGTCTATGTGGCTCCGCGCTAGCAGAGGGGCGGCTATCAGCTGGTCTTTCCATAGCACGGAGCCGGGTCTCTAATTCTGACACCCTCGCCTCCAAAGCTACAAAAACACTACATTTATTACAAGTACCATTATCACTAAAGGAGGCAGAGGAATAGCTAAACATCTGACACAGAGAGCAGGAGATAAGGGGAGACTTAGTCAGAGACGGAGAAGCTGAAGTAATAGTAGGAGAGGAAGCCATTGTGGAGCTAAAGCTAGGCTAGGCTAAAGCTAGGCTAGCGCCCTTCTACCACGCCAAGAGAGCAAACCGTGAAACACGAGGAGTTCCCAAGCGTGATGTGCAGCAACAGAAAATGTTTTAAAAGTGCTTATGTGTTAGAAACAGATGTTACAGCAAAGAGATTAAAGAAAAAAGCGAGAGAATCTGGAGCAACAAACCGTTGCTCACGCATTGAAAACAGGAAGTGATACAATATGCCTTACCGCAAACAGGAAGTGACGTCAGCCTACCACCACCGTGATTTAGTCTTCTGTAATGTCTTTAAGCTAATATGTGGGGGTTTATCTTTCCAGAGAAATTTAGAGATGGCAGAGTCTAGAGATTTAAACCAGTCGGATGATGGTTTATTGGGGATCATTGAAAATAAATAATTAATTCTAGGTAATACCATAATTTTTATTGAAGCTACCCTACCCATAGGTGAGATTGGAAGCGATTTCCATCTTTTAAGGTCCTCTTCTATCCTGTTTAAAAGTGGGGTGTGGTTAAGTTTTAGTAAATCCATTAATTTAGACGACACAGTAATACCTAAATATTTAAGATTTCCTGATTTCATTTGTAAATCTAGGGAGTTCTCGAGAGGGCAATTAATTGACATTAACGTGGACTTAGACCAGTTTAAAGAGTAATCTGATACTTTAGAGAAAGATTCTAGTATTCTAATTACTTGTTAAAGAGAAGTATTCGAATGCTGGAGATAAAGTAATACATCATCCGCATAAAGACTAATCTTATGCTCTATTTTCATGCATTTTATACCTTTTACAGCTTTTGTTTGTCTGATTTTTGCAGCCAGAGGTTCTATAAAGATGGCAAAAAGTGATGGAGAAAGAGGGCATCCTTGCCTGGTGCCCCCTTGTAGACAAAAACTGGAGGATATTATTTGTCCTGACACAGGCTGTTGGAGAACTGTATAAGATTTTTAACCAATTTATGAAAAAATTGCCAAAACCGACTTTATGTAGAGTAGCAAATAAAAATTTCCAGTTTACTCTATCAAATGCCTTTTCTGCGTCTAAAGACAATACATTGGTTTAATGTTTTTGCTGTAGGAATAATCAATTAAATTAAGTAATCTGCATGTATTTCTGGATGACTGCCTTCCTCTGATGAACCCAGTTTTATCTGGATGGATTATGAGAGGAGTTACTTTGTCTAATCTTTTTTCAAAAGCTTTACAGATTATCTTAATACCCACATTATTAAGGATATGGGACGATAACTGGTGGGCAACATAGGATCTTTGTCTGGCTTAAGCAGTAGGCTGATGGTGGCAGAATTCATATTAGCCGGAAATCTGCCTTTTCCCTGTATTTCCTGCAACATTCTGTGGAACGTTGGGGCTAGAATATTCCAGAACTCTTTGTAAAACTCAGTAGGGAATCCATCTGGACCTGGAGCCTTTTTATTAGGCATGCTTTTAAGAGCTTCCTGGGTTTCAAATGTTGTCAGCGGGGAGTCCAGCGTCATTCTTTGGCTGTCTGATAATTTAGGAAGTGTAATTGTATCTAGAAATTGCTTGATATCATTATCTGATGGATTTATCTGTGGAGTGTATAAGGATTTGTAGAAATCGCGGAAGGTGTTATTTATACACTCCGGTTCACTTACTGTATTACCAGTTGAGTCTGTAACTGCAAATATCGTTGTTTTCTCCTTATTTATTTTAAGCTGATTAGCTAGGAAGCTTCCTGACTTATTGCCATGTTCAAAATTTTCTATTCGAAGTCTTTCTATTAGAAATCTATTTTGCTTTTCAATATAGTGGTTTAATTCTAATTTTACTTCACGGATTTTACCTAACTTTCCCTCTTCTTGAGAGGATTCTAGTAACTTAAGTTTTTCTTGTAATTCCTGAATCTTTTTGTCAGCACTCAGCTGGCAGGGCCGTACAGCCTGCTGCCGTCTCTGCTCTCTCCACAGGTGTTCGCAGTTGGCTGGTGGGCGGAGTAGGCGCACCTGCAGCTCGTCAGCAGCACCGGAGCTGCACTATAAGAACTGCACTCGAACAGCGGGTGGATACCAGAGTGTTACCGTTGTGGTATGCCTACTAGCCTCGACCTCTCGCCAAAGAACTTAGCTCCCACGCTAATAATCACCCTCTGTGTCTCCCAGGTACCTCCTTGTGTTCCTTCATCCTCCCTCGAGCTCTGCAGTCCTCCTCGTGACTCCTCCTGTGATTCACCTGTTCCTCTCGAGTCGATCCCTGCTTCCCGGACGTAAGGCTGTCTCCGACGTTTCCCTGGTTCCACCCGCTGTTCTGGATCCCTGGATTCCCCGGTGCTGCTCGGACCCCCTCGCTCCGCTCTCCAGCTGCCCGGGCACCTGCGACCAACATCCAGCTGAGTCCACACTGCCATCCTCCCCGGTTAGGTTACTGCGCCTCGTGGTAAGCTTACGTCCCTTAGTTACTTTACTTAGATTTCCCCTTCGTGAACTAATCATCTCCCTTACCTCCAGATCGATCCGGTTCCCTGTTCCTGAGTTCTCGTCCGAGCCATCTCCAGCCCCGCAGAATAGCTCTGCTGCCTTGTATACTCCTCTGTCGAAATAAACTCTTTAAAATTTACCTGTTGTCACCGAGTGTGTTCTGCATGTGGGCCTGACATCTTAAGGCAAACATGACACTTTTTGTTTTCTTTTTTCTTTTTATGAGATGAGAAAGAAATTATTTTACCTCTCATCACTGCTTTTCCAGCTTCCCACAATGACGATGCTTATGTATCTGGCTGATCATTGTATTCCAAGTAAGAAGCCCACTCTTCTTTGAAGAATTTTATAAATTCTTCATCGTTAAGCAGCGATGTATTAAATCTCCAGCTTTTGTTTTGTGGGGTTAATTTTTTATTAATTAAGGTGAGAGTAACGGGAGCGTGATCACTGATGGCAATAGGATGAATTACCGTCTCTGAAACTTCCGACAGCAGTGAGCTGCTTATTAGAAAGTAGTCCAAACGAGAGTACAAATGGTGAACATTTGAGAAAAAAGTATATTCCTTACCATTAGGATGAAGAGATCGCCATGCATCGCAAAGACCAAAATCGCTCATGTATTGTTTGACTACATTTACTGACTGCCAACTCCGCTGAGTCCCTGTTGTATTCAACCTGTCTATATCGTTATTTAAACCAAAGTTGAAGTCACCTCCTATAATTAGTGAACAATCCCCATGTTTTGAATGTGCATGGAGGAATTGGTGGAAAAAAGAGGGGTCATCAACATTTGGACCGTATATACTGACAATTCATAGCTTCTGGTTATGGATAGCTATTTTAATTATTATGTATCTACCTTCAGGATCTATAGTTTTGTCTAATATTTTAAAACTAACGTTTTTGTGGATTAAGATTGCTACACCTCTCTGTCTAGAGTTATAGCAGGCCGCAACCACATCAGGGAACTCAGGTGAAGTAAGATCACTTGCATTTGTAGCTGATTTGTGAGTTTCTTGCAATAAGACATCTGCCTTTAATCTAGTAAACTGGTTAATGATCTTAATTTTTTTTCTCTGGTGCCAGCCCCATGCACATTCCACGTCACAAACTTTACATTCGCCATAGGTGTGAGCAGTGGGGGCTGGTGCTAAAAAAAACTGAGGGGGCGCACATAAACAAACAAATGAAAAACAAACAAAACAAATCTTAAAAAATAGCACTATTTGAACATGAATTTTGCCCTCCTTTCCTTCTGCCCAGCAAATTTCTCAATTATATTCTTGTTAAAGTCAGTCATCTCTGTGACTAGTCTTTTCTCCATTGACAACATGGCCAATGCATTCAGCCAGTCCTGAGTCATTGAGTTTACAGCAAAACATGACACTTCCTGTTGTCAGGGGGCGCGGCCTTACTGATGTCATCATTTGACCATTGGATATTGTAGAAGACCCGATGATGATCAATCATGGAAAGTTTGGTGCCCCTGCGTGTTTCTGTGTAGGAGATATAACGACTAAGATGTATGCTAAACCATCCCATCATTGAAAGAGCTAACGTGTATAGGCTTAAATCAGTATTGAATGTCGGTTTTTGGCAAGGTGAGACCCACGTACACCTAAAAAAAAAACATCAATGTTAGCCTATCATGATGCTGACTGCAAACCTTATTTAGTCCCTAAATTGGATTTGTGTACCGAAACCAAGGACATCCACTGGGTATGTTCAAGCAATCCATTTATCAGAGACATTACCAATTACCTGTGTGGTCTAAGGAATTAGTCCCCTGAACAAAACTGTCAGGCTAGAATGACCCTTCAAGATGCAAGTGTGGAAACCAAAATTGAACGGGCAGGTAACCGCTGGCTCGTTAGCACCCCAGAGGCAGAAGCCCTGTTATCGTACAAGCAGCATGACACCGTTACCAGACTAAAACTGCCCAACCAAACCATTTTCTGTTCCCCACCTCAAGGTGCTGTAGTCCACATTGAAAACATGGTTCTGCATCACCTTGACGTTGACAAACATGACCCAGAGATTAAAATAATAGATGTCTTTAAGGGATATAATTTCAGCATTGATGTCAGCATTCAAAGACAACTTTTACTTGCAGGCACCCAGCTGATTAAATTCAGTCTCACTCCATCAGAGTTGAGCTCGGTCCCTCTGCTTTGCTTCCCCAGAGCTACAGAGTCGACGACACTCACATTATGACCATTATTGTGGTTCTCCTTGTATTTGGATGGGCCATGACCACCGCAATGGCGTATGCAGCATACAAGCAGATCAGTTGCAAACCAGGATTGACACCCTCACCTTTGTCGCCCCTAGGTTCGTAGCACCAGCTCCTCAAAGGCCACAAGCTGGTTAGACTACGAACCGCTGTCTCTTTCCTTTCCCCTTTCTCCTCTCTCCTTTCCTTGGTTCAAAGTTTCAAACCTAATGACCAATGAATATATCGACAATGGTGATTGTGAAGTTTTGCATTTCTTTTTTTACTTTATTGTTTGCCTTATTAGCCAATAGAAATGATTAGCTATAACTTAGTTCTGCCCAGGCTAGGTCACTGACCCAGGCACAATAAATGCTTTGTTTTTCCTTCCTCTTGAATGATGAACTGAACTGCATGAATCCCGAAGGACTAGACAGACTATTAGGTTGTTCCACTCATGCACAATGGATTTTCGTCACGCCAGAATGGACTTGGTTGTTTGTAGCTTTAAAGACTGTGACCAGCATCCCACTTTTCAAAGCTAAAGAGCGGTATGTTACGCCATTGCAGGACGTGACAAACTGCATTTCCCGTGATGCAATGTGTTCAAAATGGCCACCAACTCCCATCATGCAACACGGCCCAAAATGGCCGCCGACCGAGATAAGGTTGCTATGATGATAAGTATAAAACCCAGCTGCACATGGTGATCTTTCTTCTTACTCGGCGTGCTGCCAAACTGGGAAGACACCACAGCTGTTTCACTCCGTGGGTTTCAACCCCCACCCGCCATGTGCTCCATAATTCTTTGCTGGACCGAAGATTACTGAAGCAACTTGTTCCCTGTATTGCTTAAACAGGAGGTTGACTCTAAAAAGTACTTTTGAATTCCCTCTGATCAAAGACTGAGAGCCATTTTATCTCCCGGTGATCGAAAGAGGATTTCCGGTTTCCGGCTTTTAACTAAAACCCCACTTCCCACTCCCTTCCTATTTTGTGTTAAAGCTCCCCACATGGAAAGAACCTATATGAGGATATATGCGCATATATGAAACCTATATGTGCATATATGACGCATATATATGCACATATATGCTGCATATAAGCTAGATTGAGGCGCATATATGTGCATATATGATAATATATATGTACATATATGCTGTATATAGGCTAGATTGAGTTGCATATATGTGCATATATATGTCCATATATGCTGCATATAGGCTAGATTGAGGGGCATATATCCACATATATGATAATATATATGCATTTATGTGCTGGATATAGGCAAAATTGAGGTGCATATACAGGCCATGTAGGTCTCTGGTATTGCCTCTTTATATTCACATATAAGCCCTATACAGTATGTGTATGCAAGATGTTGACAGGATCTGGTCATTTTGTAGCTCATATCTCACTTTGGCAACTGTCATACATGATGACTAGCTAATTTTCTATTATCAAGGCAAAAATTATGCAAGGACCTATGTATGTGCGAACACATGAAATTGGTATCTCTTGTAATTGGCATGTTATGGAATTTAACAATTGTGAGAAAATTGAGAGGAAATGGAAAGCTATGATGTCTACATGTTTTCCTGAAACATTTACAAGGTCAATTCTTCTGTAAAGATAGTGGAAAAGAAGAGAATGTATAGCAAAACGGTTTGTCATTTTTTTATTTTGTCAATCAAGGCCCCCCCCCCCCATTTCAAGTCACTTCAAGATTCACATTACAGCTCACACATATACACAAATTAACCATTACATCCACCAAATGCAATGCAAAATGAAATGTTTTCTGTATTGTTTTGATGAATTTTATAGATGAATTTTGCAGAAAGGTCATTAGAGTCTAAATGTATGACAAAAAAAGAAAGTACATAGAACATACATTCAACTAATCATCATCCCACATCTATCTGAGCATTTCACTGTGGTTAATGAATTTGAAGACAATGTCAACATTTCTGTTCACATTTTTAATGAACAGACACTTTTCTTTTATCTGAGATGCTTGTACAGCAACAAAAGGCCCAATACTTATCCCTACAGGGATGAAATAACAAGGATTCTTAAATTGACTGCAGATGTCTTGTTTCACTTTTTGGTAGTACTTCCCCACTGCATAACATGTCTCCCCCTGCCCCAGATCACAGACAATAAATGTCTTCACAGAGAAAATACTTTCCTCTCGATCAGAAAGAATGACAGTGTATAGACATTTACGGGGGAAGATGGCCGCCGTGAGTAATGTGAGTTGAGACCTTCTCTACACAAATCCCAGCTTGTAATACTATATATGGCATAAATGCTCCATTGAGAAAGATTCGTAGTCGTTTTCATGACATCTATAATCGACTACATAATTGGTGAGATAATTATTATCTACGAGTGTGATTTGGCTCAAGATAAGGTGCCTCGAATGCTGAGTTGCCCATTGTCTCCCTGAAGCCATGTCAAAACGCGAATCAAGGGAATCCAAACGTGTCTGTGATCAATTGTCCTCTAGTGACTTTGACGAAAATGCAACCTTTACCCCGGATGATCGGAGAATGTTGCAAGTTATGATTGACAAACTTGGAAAACTGGACATTTTGGATGAACTAAGAACTGACGTCTCAGAGCTGAAACGCTCAGTTGAATATAGTCATGCTCAAATGACAGAGATGAAAATGGAACAAACTACGCTAAAAGAAGAGGTAACGAGCCTAAAACTTGAAACAACTAGACTGGCCACGGAGAACGAGAAATTAAAGGCGGATTTGCTGGAGCTCCGCTGTAGGAGTATGCGGGACAACCTACTGATCATGGGAATTACCGAAGTTAAAGGAGAAACTTACAGCATCGCGGAGAACCTCGTCAGAGTCTTTCTGCAGGAGCAACTCCACATCCCGGAGGAAGAGGTCAGGGAGATCCAAGTGGAACGAGCACATAGGATTGGCAAGCGCAAGGAGCAAGGAAAACCGAGACCTATGGTTGTGAAGTTTATCAACTCCAAATGCAAAGATAAAGTGCTTGCTCTCTCCAAAGAACTAAAAGGCACCCCATTCTTCATAACCAGCCAATATCCAACTGAAGTGGTGGAAAAACGACGTAATTTAATTCCAATCATGAAGTCCTTTAGGCAAAAAGGACAACAAGCTCGTCTTGTTGTCGATAAACTTTATGTCAATGGTGAGCTGTACAGATGCGGGGAAACATGTGAAGAACAATAACAAAGTCGCATGGTGACTGCGTCACTGCGACGTTGCCATGGAAATGACTAGACAGGCAAGATTTGAACTTTTTGTTGGAGCTTTTCAGTTTGATCTGGGACTGGACAATGTAGTTATATGTTGGCAAATGGTCAGCGGAAGTTTTATTTAATGGGGTATGTGTTAGTCTGTCTTGAGTGCTGTGAGTGTGCATGTGGTGTGGATGGGGGTTTTGTGGATTTATTTTCTGTAAAATCGGTTTCCTTGGAATTGGCAGGTGATGCTGTAATTTTTAGTTACAAGACTCTCAAGTTTATGAAATTTATGGTATTAAAAGAACCAATAAAAGGTAGAATTAACCTACTCAGATCTCATGGTTTATAAGAATGACAATGAAGTCGGAATAATTAGTTATAATTGTAATGGTCTTGCTGTACCGATCCGTTGTGGTGAAGAGAGCTGAGCCAAAAGGCGAAGCTCTCGATTTACCGGTCGATCTACGTTCCTACCCTCATCTATGGTCACAAGCTTTGGGTCGTGACCGAAAGAACGAGATCCCGGATACAAGAGGCTGAAATGAGTTTTCTCGGTAGTGTGTCTGGGCTCTCCCTTAGAGATAGGGTGAGGAGCTCAGTCATCCGGGGAGGACTCAGAGTAGAGCCGCTGCTCCTCCACGTCAAGAGGAGCCAGTTGAGGTGGCTCGGGCATCTGGTCAGCAACTGCTTCCACCTGTTTCCACCGCTTTATAAGACTCACCTCTTTCTGTTCCCGTCGCCGGTCCATAGCGTTCACTCCCGCTCAGTTCTCTACCAGTATTCTTGTCAGCTCCGTTTTGTTATCGTCAGCCTGAAGACTCCTTTCAACCTGGTTTTTGTTACAGTCAGCCCATCCCATAGACTTTCCGTCAGTTTGTTTTCTCCAGAACACGGCTCAGACGTACAGCTCTCCGGTGCATGGCTCAGACGTTCAGCTCTCCGGTGCACGGCTCAGAAGTTCAGCTCTCCGGTGCACGGCTCAGAAGTTCAGCTCTCCGGTGCACGGCTCAGACGTTCAGCTTTCCAGTGCACGGCTCCGACGTTCAGCTTTCCAGTGCACGGCTCCGATGTTCAGCTCTCCACTGCACGGCTCAGACGTTCTGCTCTCCAGTGCACGGCTCTGATGTTCAGCTTTCCACTGCACGGCTCAGACGTTCTGCTCTCCAGTGCACGGCTCTGATGTTCAGCTTTCCACTGCACGGTTCAGACGTTCTGCTCTCCAGTGCTCAGCTCTGATGCTCTGCTCTCCAGTGTTCGGCTCCAGAGTTCCTCCCGATCAGTCTCTCCACACGCCTCCTGCCGGCCAGCTTCTACACCCTACACCTCCGTCTGTTGAAAGACTCTGGTCTCATCATCCATCTTCCACACCATTCAATAAAACTCACTCATAAGAACTGACTCTGTGTGTGCGTGCTGTGTCCGGGTTCATCCTCGAAAAAATATCATAACATTATGGACCGGCCAAGGGATGAACCCGAGCACGCACAGAGCCCGGTGCAGAAGTTGGTAGGATCTGCCTCGCCTCCGGTTCATCTAGCCTGGGTCGCCGTACGGCGACGCCTCGCCTCTGTTTCGTCTCGCATGGTCGCGGAGTTGCGACGTCACGCTTCCGGTTTGTCTGCCGGGGTCGCATCCGCGACGCCCCGCCTCTGACTCTGATTCCTGGATCGCCTTTCGCGAGGTCCGCCTCCCACGCTGTGCAGCAATTAAAAGACGGCGCTCCACGTCGTCGCTGCCCAGCGTTAACTTTTGTTGCTGCCCAGCATATTCAGACTTTGCTGCCCAGCGCCTTCTGGTTTTTGTTTAGAGTTATTTTTTGGTGTTGTGTTTTGAGTTACCTAACGTTCCTTAGTTCTTCAGTGTTTTCTTTGATTTCTTGAGTTCTTAGGTTTGGTTTGTTGTGTTCTAGTTCTGCTTTTGTTTCTAGTCTTTTTGTATATTTTTACTGTTTTAGAAGAATTATTTCCACCTTCAGTACTTTTGTTTAGGCTCAACCTTAGTTTTTGGTTTACTTAGGATTTTTTGGGGATTTATGTTGCTTTTGAGTATTTGAGTTTTATTTAGCTTTTGTTTATCCAGTTTGGTTCTATTTTTTTAGATTAGTTTTCTGAGTTTTTGTTTTTGAGTTCCAGTTTTTACCTTAGACTTCCTGTTTTGATTTTTCAGTTTTAGACCCTGTAGTTCCTGTCCTAGTTTCGTAGCCCTGTAGTTTCGTCTAGCACCTGTAGTCCCAGTCTAGCCCCTGTAGTTTCTGTCCTAGCCCTGTAGTTCTAGTCTTGTTCTGTATTTGTTTTTGTTTTGTTTTTTTAATTTAGTTTTGTTTGTCTTTATTTCCCCCCCCCCCCTTAGTATTTATGTGTATGGGTTCCTGCGTTGGATGGAGTCCAGCGCTCTTAAAGGTCCCTGCGCTCTCTAAGGTCCCTGCGCTTTCTAGGTCCCTACACCCTTCTCCTGTTTTCTTTGTATGTTTTTGCCCTGTTTAGGTTGGTTTAGTTCCCTTCCGTAGATGCTTTGTTCTGTCTTGCCCTAGTGTCTCTGTTCTGTTCCCCTAGCCCTCTTTGTTCTTGTTGTTCCCTTGTTTAGGCGCCGCCAGACCCCTCCGGCGCTCCCATGTCGCCGGCTGAGCCCTCTGGTGCACCGACCTGTCGCTGCCCAGCGCAGGCAGGTCGCCGCCAGAGCCCTCCGGTGCTTAAGTCGCTGTCTGTGCCCTCTGGCGCGCTTGGCCTGTTGCTGCCTAGCTCACCCTCTAGTTCCCTGGTGTTTAGGTCTTGGTTTCCTGGCGTTTAGATTTAGGGTTCCCCGGCGTATTAGGACGCCTTCTGTTCTCGGTTCCCTGCCGTGTTAGAACACCCTCTAGTTCCTGGCGTTTAGACTTCTTGGTCCTCTGGCATGTTAGAACGCCTTCTGTCTTGAGTTTCTAGGTTCCCGGCGTGTTAGGACGCCCTCTGATTCTCGGTTCCCCGGCGTGTTAGGACGCCCTCTGATTCTCGGTTCCCCGGCGTGTTAGGACGCCCTCTGATTCTCGGTTCCCCGGCGTGTTAGGACGCTCTCTGATTCGTGGTTCCCCGGCGTGTTAGGACTAGGGCTGTTGTAAACGAATATTTTAGTAATCGAGTAATCTATCGATTATTCTTACGATTAATCGAGTAATCGGATAAAAAAAAATTATAAAATAAACTATTGGCAAATCTGCAATAACACCAGTTAGTCCAGATCAGTCCAATATCTCCTTTTTGAGCATCCCTAACAGTTAAATGTTTGTAGTTTAGAAAGTTTACTTGTAACAGTAGTTTGCTTTAACCTGAAGAAAAGTTATACTAAGATATTAAATTATATTCAAATAATAAAGTGGCAGGCTCACAAATATGCTTATAAAAATGTCTATACTCCAGCTTTTAGTTTATGTATTTATCTTCAGTGAGTAATACACATACACGTAAAAGAACTAAGTAAACAACTCATTTAACTCTTTAACATTTTATTGATAATAACAACGCAATAACATTAAACCTCCAGTAAAGTTTCAAATCAGTAGTACAGCAAATCTCTTGCTTTTTTGTTCTAAAGTTCAAACAGAAAAGATAAATAAAGAAAATACTTGATTTAAAAATAAAACAAGTTTAGACAAAATAGTAAATACTGCATTTTATACAATATATTTTAAGTCTAAGGTGCAACAAATTCCTTGCTTTTTTCAGTGCTAACACAAAAGAGTAAAAAAATATTCATTAGCTTTAAATAGAAAAGTTAAGGCAAACCAGAGAATACTGCCTTTTATACATTCAAATTACAAGTTTCAAATCTGAGGTAGAACAGATTTCCTGCTTTCTTAACTGCAAAAACAGAGGAGAAATAAAAAAAGAATTAATAGAAAAGATTACTAAGGCAAAATAGTAAACACTGGCTTTACAAAAACAACTTGAACCTCAACAAAATCAACTTGGATGTTCTTAAAGATGGAATAAAAAAATATCTTAAATCCAACATATACTGAATGTTATTCAATATGCATTTCTTAAATGCTCCAACACACAGGTGTGCATGTGTTTAACTGTTAAAGAAGCCTTAAAGAAGACTATGGTTGCTGTGAAGGAAAGTGAGCATGTCGACATGTTGTGAACTGAGGCTTGCCCTGCGCTTCGATGCGATGTTCCCTGCTGCGGAAAAAAAGCCGTTCTGATGGTGTTGATGTTGCTGGTATACACAGAAAGAACTTTGCAAGTTTTGACAGTGTTGGGTACCGTGCTGCATTTGATTTCCACCATAGAAGTGGGTTCTCCCTCTTGGACAGTGTATGCTCTCCAAAGTACATCAAGACTTCCTTTTGAACATCTTGGTTCAAATGCTGTTCCTCATCCTCCTCATCACTTGTGCTGGATTCTGAAGAACCCAGTAGATTGCTGAAAAATGTGTTGGTGTTCTGCTGATGCTCTACAGGCTTGTCTTGGGCATCAGTGGAGACCTCATTTTCACCTGAATTTTTCTGTCTCATTTTCTTTTTGACATCAAGGACCAATGTTTGAACCATGCTTTGGATCTTAAAGGCTTCATCTGGGGGCAAGAACTTAAGTTTCTTAAATCTGGGATCTAAAGCAGCAGTAAATACAACAGTATTTGAGGATTGAGGCTGACACATAAATAGTCCTTCCCATCTTGTTGTGATCTGTGCCATCACTTCAGCTTGGTATGACTGAGCTGGTGCAGTCTCAAAAACTTGGGTCTGTATGGACTTCTTGAGGCTTTGCACAAGTTGTGGAAGTGCAGAAAGAGTAACGTAGTCTTGCCCACTCAGAAACACCGTTGCTTCTTCAAATGGCTGAAGAGCCTTGCTTATCTCCTCTATAATATTCCACTGCTCTGGCTTAAGATCAAGGTAGTGTTTTCCTCGTGGTGTCAATGCTGGGTCAGATAGTGCAGCAGTTATCGGCCATCTTTGCTCCAGCAGCCTACACAGCATGTGGAAAGTACTGTTCCAATGAGTGCTTACATCTTGTATGAGCATGTGTGATGCTGTGCCCATTTGCTGTTGCTTATCCTTCAGCTTTGTGCAAGCCAGTTCACTTTTTTTAAAATGTTCAACAAGACATCTTGCAGCTGCCACACACTTTGAGATGCTCTGGTTGCTCTTCAGAGCATTCTGTACCACCAAGTTCAGGGTGTGCCCTGCACATCGCACAGATGCCCACTTATGCTTTTCTGCCAAAATCTTCACTGCTGCTACAATATTGGCACCATTGTCGTGGATGACAGCTCTGACTTTCTCAGGTGGAACATCAAACTTTGCAATAACCTCCTCAAGCCACTCTGCAATGTTTGCTGCTGTGTGTCTTTCTTCAAGTGGCATTGTTGTCAGGGTGTGGGACTTCATTTTCCAGTCCTCTCCAAGAAAGTGGCATGTCACTCCAAGATATGCCTCTGTGGCAACACTTGTCCAAATGTCTGCTGTGAGAGCAATGCTGTCTGTCTCTTTTAGGATGTTTTTCAATTTGTCTTTGATTTCTTCATACTTTTTCTCCATCATTTTTACAAAGTAGGTTCTGGAAGGAGGGGTATAATTTGGATTGAAGGTGGAGATCATCTTCTGGAATCCTTCATCTTCCACCACGGACAGCGGTCGCATGTCTGTGATGATCATATTTAAAATGCTGTTTGTGAACTCAGCTGCTTGAACAACCGAACATCCTGGAACCCTTTGAACAAAGCTGTCCAACGTATGACTCTTCGGTTCACTGAAAAGAAGCACAATGTAATGATTATTTGTTTATTCCTTGTTATGAATTAAATATATTTCAAGTGCACTAATTTGGATATTATAACATTTAATATTATTAAGTTGGAATCTGCACTGACAGCTCATCTGCCATGATAGCAGCTTTAGTTTCAGTTTTATTTTATTTATGGATTTAAGGCTTTCATTTATGTGTGAGTTTTGAGGATGCTTTAATTAAAAGCATTATTTTTAACCATCACAGAAAAATCTAAATGCAGTGAAATGGTTTTTTATGTATTGGAAAACAGAATGTAATCTATATGTTAGGAAAAAAATAAACTCTTACTCAAAATGTAAAGGTTTGAGTTTGTACAGAGTTCTGCAGCCTTAACTAGTCATGATAAAATGCAAAAATGTTGCTATTTTTATTAAAACGATGCTATTATTTATTCTTGATTGCTTAGGTATAAACAAATATAGAATTACTACAAAAAATATTAATCAAAAATTTCTAATTCATACATAACAGTAGCGAGAAGAAAAGATTGTAACTTTTCAGGTTGGAAAGACACCATTAAATAAATGCTTTTCATCTTATGCCTGTAATCTGTTGCTGCGTATTTTTATTAACAAACTTACATTAAGTCCTGCATAATTTCTCTCAGTTCCACCCTCACATACAATTTACACTACACCCGGTTAAGTAACCGCTATGTTTAAGCGGTAGATGTAACGTTAGCAAAATAATGTGCCTCAATTTACATCTATAACATGGCAGATTATCACACAACGTAGTTAGCAAAGAGAACATAAACGTTACCTGTTGGCAACCGTGTACGAGTTGGATGCATGTAGCGGGTGTTTTCTCTTCAGATGCTGCAACATTGATTTCGTGCTGTTGTGGTACGCCAATTCTGCTTTGCAGTGGATGCATTGCGCTGTGTTGTCCTTTCTGTTTAGTCTAAAATGTTCCCAAACTTTTGACATTTTTTGTCGCTTTCGGGGTTCTCCTTCTGAGCATTCTCCGGTTTCCTCCATAGCTACAAACTTAGCACATGTGCTCCAGGCGCTAACGGAAGTGGTAGCGTTGTGCAACACAAAAACCCTCCGGCTAGACCAGTGTGCTGCGTATTTAACAGCATTGCTTATTACAATACAATAAATTTAGCGAAGCTTCGAGGCAGATAAATTTCCTCGAGGATTTTTTGTAATCGAGTTACTCGAGTTACTCGATGAATCGTTTCAGCCCTAGTTAGGACGCCCTCTTTTCTCGGTTCCCCGGCGTGTTAGGACGCCCTCTTTTCTCGGTTCCCCGGCGTGTTAGGACGCCCTCCGTTCTTGTTCCCTGGTGTTTTAGATATTCCTGTTTCCCTTGTGCCCCGGCGTTCCCTTTGCACCCCGGCAATCTTCTTCCTTGTGCCCCGGCGTTCCCTTTGCGCCCCGGCAATCTCCTTCCTTGCGCCCCGGCGTTTTTCCTCGCGTCCCGGTGTTCTCCCCATGCCCCGGCGTTCTTTTCCCCAAGCCCCGGTGTTTCCCTCACGCCCCGGCGGGTGTCCCTCTGGCGTTGTCGTACGCCTGTTCTTCCCTCTGGCGTTGTCGTACGCCTGTTCTTCCCTCTGGCGTGTCAGTGCGCCTGTCCTTGTCTCTCTGGCGTTCCCATACGCCCGTTCCTTGCCCTTGGCGTTCCCATACGCCCGTTCCTTGCTCTTGGCGTTTTCGCACGCCCGTTCCTTTCCCCCGGTGTCTCTGTACGTTAGTTGTGCTCCAGCGTTTTCTTGCGCTGTTGAGCTCTGACGTGTCAGTCCGCCTGTCCTTTCCCCCTTGGCGTTTCATACGCCCGTTCCTTCCCTAGGCGTTTCTGTACGCCCGTTACCTTCCTTAGCGTTGCCGTTGGCCCGTTCCTCTCCCTTTGGCATGAAGTACGCCCGTTCCTTCCCTTTGGCATTTCCATACGCCCGTTCCTTCCCTTTGGCGTTAAGTACGCCCGTTCCTTCCCTTTGGCGTTAAGTACGCCCGTTGCTTCCCTTTGGCGCTGTCGTGCGCCCGTTCCTTCCCTTTGGCGCTGTCGTGCGCCCGTTCCTTCCCTTTGGCGTTAAGTACGCCCGTTCCTTCCCTTTGGCGTTAAGTACGCCCGTTCCTTCCCTTTGGCGTTAAGTACGCCCGTTCCTTCCCTTTGGCGTTTCCATACGCCCGTTCCTTCCCTTTGGCGTTTCCATACGCCCGTTCCTTCCCTTTGGTGCTGTCGTGCGCCCGTTCCTTCCCTTTGGCGCTGTCGTGCGCCCGTTCCTTCCCTTTGGCGTTGTGTACGCCCGTTCCTTCCCTTTGGCGTTGTGTACGCTCGTTCCTTCCCCCTTTGGCGTTGTGTACGCCCGTTCCTTCCCCCTTTGGCGCCGTGTTGCGCCCGCTCTTTTCCCCCGGCGCTGTCAAGCGCTCGCTCTTTCCCCCCGGCGCTGTCAAGCGCTCGCTCTTTCCCCCCGGCGCTGTCAAGCGCTCGTGCCTTTCCCTGATGTGCCGCGCCCTGGTTGAGCTCTGGCACATCAGTGTTCTCTAGCTCCTTGATTCCCCGCTGTTCTCTGGTTCCTTGGTTCCCCAGTGTTCTCTAGTTCCTTGGTTCCCCAGTGTTCTCTAGTTCTTTGGTTCCCCAGTGTTCTCTAGTTCTTTGGTTCCCCAGTGTTCTCTAGTTCTTTGGTTCCCCAGTGTTCTCTAGCTCCTTGGCTCCCTGGTGTTCTCTAGCTCCTTGGCTCCCCGTGTTCTCTGGCCCCTTTTGGTTCCTCGTGTTTGCTGGCTCTTTGGTCCCTCAGTGTTCGGTTTCGACTCTTGCCCGCCTTCCTGGGCCCCCTCCACCCGCCCAGCGTGGAGATTCTGGGCCGTCCGGTGTCCGGCCTTGGGGGGGGGGGAGTACTGTCAGGATGCAGCTTATTGGCTGCATGCTGAGCCTCTCTCCCTCTCTCTCGTTCCTGCGCAGCCTGATCGGTTTCACCTGGCAGGCTGCAATTAACCCGCAACTGCTTCCACCTGTTTCCACCGCTTTATAAGACTCACCTCTTTCTGTTCCCGTCGCCGGTCCATAGCGTTCACTCCCGCTCAGTTCTCTACCAGTATTCTTGTCAGCTCCGTTTTGTTATCGTCAGCCTGAAGACTCCTTTCAACCTGGTTTTTGTTACAGTCAGCCCATAGACTTTCCGTCAGTTTGTTTTCTCCAGAACACGGCTCAGACGTACAGCTCTCCGGTGCACGGCTCAGACGTTCAGCTCTCCGGTGCACGGCTCAGACGTTCAGCTCTCCGGTGCACGGCTCAGAAGTTCAGCTCTCCGGTGCACGGCTCAGACGTTCAGCTTTCCAGTGCACGGCTCCGACGTTCAGCTTTCCAGTGCACGGCTCCGATGTTCAGCTCTCCACTGCACGGCTCAGACGTTCTGCTCTCCAGTGCACGGCTCTGATGTTCAGCTTTCCACTGCACGGCTCAGACGTTCTGCTCTCCAGTGCACGGCTCTGATGTTCAGCTTTCCACTGCACGGTTCAGACGTTCTGCTCTCCAGTGCTCAGCTCTGATGCTCTGCTCTCCAGTGTTCGGCTCCAGAGTTCCTCCCGGTCAGTCTCTCCACACGCCTCCTGCCGGCCAGCTTCTACACCCTACACCTCCGTCTGTTGAAAGACTCTGGTCTCATCATCCATCTTCCACACCATTCAATAAAACTCACTCATAAGAACTGACTCTGTGTGTGCGTGCTGTGCATGTGGTGTGGATGGGGGTTGAATGAAATAGAAAATTATTAGCGATTAAATTATTTTAAAAATATTTTTTCGAATCCGGTAATTCATCCTGACACAATACAATTTTTTCCAGAAATTTATGAAAAAAAATTGAGTTCTGAAGAAAGTAGTTCCTGTGAAGCCCTCAAGAAAAAGAACTTATGGAAGCTATTAAGTCTTTCCATCCAGGGAAAACCCCAGGATTAGATGAAATACCTATTGAGGTTTATCAAGTATTTTATGAAGAGGTTAAGAAACCATTACTGGCTAGTTTTAATTATTCATACATAACTGGTGTTTTGTCAAACTCTCAAACAGAAGGTCTCATTTCACTGCTTTTGAAACAGGAAGCAAATGGGCAGTATAAAGACCCAGCATATTTAAAAAATTGGAGACCAATAACACTTCAATGTTATGATGCTAAGATCCTGGCAAAATGTTTGGCTTTACGACTTAAGTCTGTTTTACCAAATATTATTCATCAAGACCAATCAGGTTTCTTACAAGGAAGAAATATAGGAAATAATATTAGACAGTTATTAGAAATCATAGAAAATTATAATATAGAGAATAAAAAAATGATTAATTTTTGTTACCGATTTGGAGAAGGCATTTGACAAAATTAGCTTAGATTTTATATGTAAAAGTTTATCCTTTTTCAATTTTGGCAACTCAATACTACACTGGATCAAGACGCTATATAACAAAGCTAATAGTAGAATTATAAATAATGGAAACATGTCGGGGAAAATACCTTTGGTAAGAGGTCTTAAACAAGGGTGTCCTTTGTCTCCATATTTATTTATTATTGCAATGGAAATATTAGCGATTAAAGTCAGATTGAATAACAATATTGAAGGTCTCATTAATGATAATATTGAAAGTAAAATAACAATGTATGCGGATGATACAAGTTTCTTCATTAGCCCTGATCCTCATTGTTTACAGAACCTTATAAATCTTTTGGACATCTTTTCAGAGCAATCTGGGCTTAAACTTAACTATGATAAATGTAAAATATTAAGGATTGGAAGATTAAAGAAAACATCTTTTCAAATGAAATGTAAAGTGCCTGTTATGTGGACAGATGGACCAGTTAACATACTTGGTGTTGTGATCCCAGAGAATCTGGAAGATATAAATTCAGTAAATTATGAAAATCGACTAAGAAAGTTGGATAAAATTCTGCAATTGTGGAAAGGGAAATATTTAACCTTGTATGGTAAAATGTCTATTGTTAATTCTTTAATTATTCCTCAATTTATTTATTTATTTTTGTCCTTACCAGCTCCATCACAAATTTTCTTTAAGTGTTATGAGCAGAAAATCTTCGATTTTATCTGGGATGGCAAGCCAGAAAAGATAAAAAGAAAGGTTTTGTACAATGACTATCAATATGGGGGTCTGAAACTCCTTAAACTTGAAGCTATGTGTTTGTCTTTAAAAGCATCAATTGTTTCAAAGATGTACATTAACAATGAGTGGTACACAAGTGTCCTATTGGACAAAAAACATATATTGTATCATAAAAAACTGTATCCTTTTTTACAAGTGATACCTTCCCATTTTCCATATGTAGAGAGTCTGTTGGGAAACATCTCAGGGTTCATAAAGGAAACAATCCACTCATGGTGGTGCTTTCAATTTTATGTACCAGAAAAAAAAGAGGACATTTTGCAGCAGATAATATGGATGAATTCCAATATACTAATAGACGGTAAACCTTTCTTTTGGAAAAACATGTTTGAAAGAGGTGTTATCTTTGTTAATGACATTATCAATGAGAACGGTAAAATTATGGAGTATGAGGAATTTAGAACTTTGTATGGTGATGCTTGTTCAAAGTTTTTGTTTAACCAACTCATTGGAGTAATTGGAAAAAAATGGAAAAAGATAATTAACAATGGAACTACTAAACTATATGTTTGTAAACCTCCAATAAGTAACTCTAATTGGCAAAAGGGAATTAAAATAAATAAAAAAATATATAATTTTTATTTAATAAAAAAGTCACTGAGGGTTGCCCCATATAACACATATAGAAAATGGGAGGACTACTTTGACTGCCCGCTGCCGTGGGATAAAATATTTAAACTAATCTATAAAACTACTGTTGAAAAATCGTTATTTTCAAATTAAAATTATATACAATTTCTTACCCACTGGAAAAATGTTAAAATTATGGAATATGACAGAGTCAGATGATTGCCGTTTCTGTTGTCAGGAGTCTGAATCCACCCTGCATTTGTTTTGGTATTGTCATATTGTGTCTCAATTTTGGGTGGAAGTTGAAAAAATGTGTTTAAAGATTGGTCTGTCTATCAAGCTTGATGTGGTTTCTGTTTTACTAGGAGAGTTCATCAACAGTCATGATTTAGTCAATTTAATCATTGTACTTGGTAAAAGGTTTATTTTTAAAGGCAAAAATAGTTTCTCACTTAGTATTAATTTCTTTAAAACATTTATTCAGCATTTTATAACTTTAGAAAGCTATATGGTTGAAACCGATAATGAAGCTAGAAAACATAAAAATAGATGGGAAGTTCTCAAATGTTTATCCTGAAAATGTAATTTGTGGATGAATGATTTCATTCAATGTGGGTGAATGAATGTGAATAAGTGTGTGTGTGTGTGTATGTGTGGGGGGGAGGGAGTGTGGGAGGGAGGTTTTTGGGTTGATACATTAACTGTGTAAATGTATTCTGTGCTGTGATTTATGTTGATTTAATAAAAAGAAAAAAAGAAAAAAGAATGACAGTGTATGAGTTTCTCTGAAAAGTACGCGAGTAGTTTTGTGAATGAACTATTTCAGCATTAACAACTACTCTGCTAAAATACTTCACAGTGACTCTATTTTCAAGGTTGCTGATGCTATTCAATGCCAGAAAATCATCATTTCTGATCATACAAATCTTAGGCCTACCCAGAGATGTAACACCATGAGAGCGACTTACTTCCTGCACCATTTTTTTCTCAACTGAAAAAGACTCTAAGAGAGCCAAGTAATCATCAGAAGCTGCCACCATGGTTTTTTGGGAAAATGATGGAAATGCAACCTGTAGCCAAACTGTTTTCATTATCTGCAGAGAAACTCCCTGGCTGCTCTTTATCATATCTAAAAGGATCCCATTGTATGACTCAAACACAAATGCAGACTGTGCCCAGAGGGGACCCCAGTTTCTCGCAGTATTGGGCAGATGAAGGCACAAATGTACATTGAAAGTGACATTACTAATCCCATAAAGGGTCTCCATTTCCTGAACAAACTCTGTTAGCAACCCCTCAGATTCTGATAAGTTCAGTGTTGATATATTCTCACCAAGTAGAAGAGAAACCCCCTTTACCAACTTAAACCAGTGCTTCAGATATTTTTCAGGCAAGACGTCTTTCAATGTTGGTATGCTGTAATAAAACAACCACATGCTCCACTCGTGTGCCTTCCAGAACTTTTTCTCTTTCACTGAGCGGGGAACACGGGAAACATTACAGGGGGGTTTAATAGAAGTTAAAATGTCATCAATCTGTTCTGTTGAGCGTCTGATATACCATGGTGATTGGTGGTTTTCAGAATTAAACCACAGAGTGGTGATGCTTCTTGCTACACCCAGCAGCACACTGTGCATATAATCTGGAACACAGCCATCAATGATATTAAAATCAGGTAGGCAAGACAAAATGCTAGGCCCTTTCACTCCCTTAGTGGGGTTTCCAGCAAGAGCTTCTTCAACCAGATCATCCGTCTGGGAGGGATTCCTCAAATCTGTTTTTTCATAGGGATAAGCCCTTACACGTCCCCTGCGTTTTAACACACTTGTTACTTTCTGCATACAAAAAGAACATCCAAACTCGCCATTAAACTGTTTAAAGTTCTGAATCAGTGGCCGAGCAACTGAATCTGCCACCATGGTAGTAACAACTACTTTACTTGTTACAACTTCCCCACTTTCCCTTTTCCATATAAGACCATCAGAGTACAACTCTATGGATTCATCGACAAATGGTTTCATGTACGTGTTCATATTTGGTTTGTTTTGACCAAACCACAGGCCACTAAGCATAACATGTTTTGCACATAGTTGTATTGGCAGTTCATTAATAGTACACAAAATTGGCCACAAACTTTTTGTGTTTGATTTGTGTACTGGCACTCCGTCACAGTTGAATGTCAGAGATATGCTGTCTGGGGATGCAAGGTGCGATTGTTTTTTGTATAAATGTCCATCGTATATATCTTTGATGGAAGCATCCTTCTTCTCAAAACGGTGTTCCAGGTGTTTCCCTAATTGGTGGTCCTCAAGCAGTTTTTTAATTTGGTATTTTAGTGGCAAGTACAAAAAACATTGGTCTTTTTGTGCATGCACTTTTGATGTGTCCTGGTCACAGACTGGGCACGTGACATTAAAGGGACCTTCCTGCATGCTTACATTGCAACTCTTGCATACATAATGTACTTCTAATATGTCTTTCACTGAATCAAATGCTTTATAGAAAAGGTACTTTGAGCCACTAACCACTTCCCCACCAGGACCAGCACTAAAGTTGATAAGATGCATGATGTCCTCCAAGGCTCTATTTGTTAATCCGTGTTTGAGTTTTAAAGCAAGCAGCAGGAGTTCCACCTGTTCTTTTGTTGGTTCCTGATCTAAAGTTTGACTTGTGGGGTCTTCTAGATGTTCCTCTACTGGCTCCCCAGGTAAAGAGCTAGGTCCAGGTATGGGTTGGTTCATCTGTGAATTTAAAACATTGGATTAGCAATACCAAATTTGAACGGACTCATAAAAACATACCATTTCATGTGGTTGGTAACCACCTGCATTTGAAGTTTTGTATATGGCCAATTGAGAGTGATAATGCAGAACAAAGATAAAAACATGGGTATCGCTGCAATATGGAAAGGACAAAGTAATATGGTATTTTCAATAGGGATGCACGATATTGGATTTTGGCCGATAGTCGATATGTTCAAACTTTTTTGGCCGATGTTGATATTTACACATAGGTGCGTGAAGGGGGGTGCTGCGGGGGCTGCAGCCACCTTCGTCATAGCATCAGCCCCCCTGGGTGGGGGGCTGTGGAGTAACATAATATTGTACTTAAAAACGTGAAATTATTTATGTATTTATTTTTTTAAAGACTGTGTTTGATATGGGATAAAAATGATGGGCTGTGTATAAGATCTAAAGTAACGATTCATCATTTTAATATTTCATAAAAGATTAGGCTACTCCCCAGGAAGTGCTTCCACCACCTCACATTCGTTTGGACATGGCTAGCAATAGGCAGCAGAAACCACGGACCGCGGAACCGGTAGGGCAGGTAGGGATGATCAAACATGTAAAATAATATATATAAATAAAATTAAGTTATTCAATAGCTATTTTTTCAAATGCACAGTAGTCCATGGCAGCGGCATCATTCTCCAATGAGAAAGCGATAAATCATCCCATCTAAAAATGTATTGGCTGATTGCGTCATGTGATGTAAACAAAGGTTTTCCCACCTCTGCGCCGCTTATGACCGCTACTTCGTTAGCTTTAAGGTTTTACTGACAATGAAGCAGCTTGATGTGCGCCCACACACAGGGATCTTTTTACCACAGCGGATGCTTTGAGGATAGCCATTGACTTCATCCAGCATAATGACAGACGGAGACACTTTTTCGGGAATATTTACAGCAGGGGTGAGTTTGACTTTTCTTTTTAAAGTATTTTTATTCTGTAAATATTGTGTTAGCTGTAATATAATGGTTGTAAGTGGAAATAAATCTGGGGCGTGGGTGCTGGAACGTCAGAAAAAAAGTTAAATAAAAATTCGGTGCCGATTTTAATTATAACATGGCAGACCCATTTATCATGCTCAGGGACCACAGCCTATGAGAAAGCAATAAATTCTGGTGTCTAAAAATGGATTGGCTTGTCTTGTGTCATGTGACGCAAATCAGTTGCATGATCAAGATGTTGCTGGTGTTTAATGTGTATGCGGGCGCGTGCGTATGTGATGGGTAGTGGTATTGTGAGTATTGCCTGATGGGCCTGACCAATTTGAAATGCATTCCGCGGTCCATGCCAGAAACGACTTGTTTTGAATGATTGAAAGATATGAAATAAAGTTTAAAATTTTCATGCTTTGTTCCGATGCATTTTAAATGGCAGTTTTTGGCGACAAATGTAGGCCTACAATATTATGTTAAAAACATCAGCCACAGCCCTCAACATAATGACGTCACGTGTTTTCCAACCCAGCCATCAGCCCCCCTCGCTTGAAACAGCTTCCAGCGCGCCTATATTTACACCTCTTTTTATTTTATTCAAGAGAAAGCCCAGTCTCTCATTTTCTGCTTGTATACCATTACTCATTTGTTGTATATATATATATTAAACAAGCATTTGATTCTAAAAAAATAAATCAATTATTTCACAAATGTACACATAGCCATTCACCTCTGCAAAATAAGTAATTTATATATAACTGTTACATTTAATTTTTATGTAAAACATTTACAACTAAGTTCTACTGTATATATTTTTTTGAGCTGCAAACTGTAACAACAGTGACTTGTATAATGTAGTCCAGACCGCAGTCCTTAGGATGTGCTTAAAGCATAGACAGGCTGAAAAACCCCATCTGGTTTGTTTTGTTATATAATGGTAAAGTAGGTGATAGAATTATTATTACTATGTCTACATATTTATGTTATTTACTATTTTCATTTCATTTATCATATATATTTACTCTTTACTACTAAGAAGTTTTAAGGTTTTAGATTTCTCTATTATATTTGCAGAAGGCCTGCAGAAAGCAGAGAAATATGTTGTGACTATGATCAGTGTTTTTATGAACTCTATTCAGCCATCTGGAGTGCTGCACTGTGTGAACTGCTCGGTTTTATCTGGAAGGTCACAGTTATTTTGCTTATCCCTACCCCTTAGATTCAAAATGGAACCAGGGATTCCCTTTCCTAATAAATAGAGAGGGGGCGACGGATTTGCTTCAGATCGGATTTGGACATCTGTATTAAGCATCTCCGTTCGATCTCCTTGCAAGCTTATTTGAAAATCAATCTCATTGTTGTCTCTCCTTCTTGTGTTGTTAATGAATGTTTTAGGTGTTTGAACCTGACAGTAGGTGGCGGTAATGCAACATATTTAATGCAACAAACTCACGAAGAAGAAGAAGAAAAAGAAGTGCCGTGCACGGGCAGCTGCGGTGTGAAAGCCGCTTAAATTTAGCCAAGTTACGGGCATTTTCGCGTAAAATGACAAGCACTCGCTCCCATTATTTTCCATCTCCCAAAAAAACGGTGAAACGCGGATACAAATGCAGTTGCTGTGTGAGAGCCGGAGCATTCGTGTGAGCGTATATCAGCTTTTTTAAGAGGGAAGGCAAAACATGACATGACTACAGAAAAGTAGCGCCGGATAGGTAACATTATATCAATAACATACCGTAGCTATAGATACATCATTAGCCTGTGGAAGTTAACGCCTTCCACCTCGCTAAACGGCTAGTTGCCAATAGCAATTCATTCAATGATTTTGTCATTAAGCTCTTTAATTTGTAATACATTTCGGTCATCACGTGCGTACAGTCAACACGTGACCTTATCGGCCAGACTTATCGGGAGAAATGTTCATATCTGCCGATGATCATTTTAAGCTTTTATCGGCCGATACCGATGTCGTTCCGATAATGTTGTGCATCCCTAATTTTCAATTTGTACTCCACTTTAAGCAAAGCAAGCAAAGTGGAAGTTTGTGTTGTGGAATTATTTTATGATGATTTACAGTAACTGGTGTGCATACACGAAAAACAAAAGCAAAAAACACCTAATTTGAATTTTTTTGCTATTTTTTGTAACTTACTATGTCATCAGAAGCAGTAGACACCAGGTCATCCTGACTGTCCTCTTGGGTGAGATTCCTAAAATAAAAATACATAAACATGAAATATGTAAAGTTATGCCTACGTGTGTTAGGGGTGGCGAAAAAAAATAGATTATTAGATGCATCACGATTCGGACATGCAAGATTCTGAATCAATTAAACATCAAGCATCGATTATATAATTTTCTTTCTAACGTAATGCTGATGGAACGCAAAAGACGGAACTCGTAAGTGCGCGACTGCAGTGCCCGGACGGTCTGCATGCACACACTCACCAGAAGAGAGATGGCTCAGCAGGAAGTTTGACCTGCTCCCTCGGGATTAAAAGCAACTGTATGGAAGCACTTTGGATTCTATGAAAACCAAGCGAAGCGTTAGTTGGACAAGAGCTATGCTGTACGCAAGTTGTGTCAAACTACCTCCCGGAGGAAGAAAAAAGCTGCCGGTTGTAACGTTAGCTGCAAACCAGACGACAATGAAGCAAGCGATGTCAAAGCTTCCACCCGGAGGAAGAAAAGGCTAAGAGAATTACACATTCGATTGCAATATTTAGTGCCTGGGATTTGCGTCCCTACTCGGTTGTTGAAAACCAGGGTTTTTATCTGAGCAATTCATATGTTATTTATTCTAAAATCAGACGTTATAGACTCTTATTTATTATTGCATATGTGCAATTTATATTATTTATTTAATTTAAGTGCAATTAATAAGTTATTAAGAATGTCACAAGCATGAGTTTAGTATGAAAGCAGTACAAAAGCTTTGTATGATTTTTGGCTCAACAAAATGTTATTTTTTATCTGATTTGACTTGCTAAAATGCTTCCAATTGTTGTATAAATAAATATTATTGGGAGTAAATTAATCGTGAATCATTACAAATATTTTGCTTTAAAAGTACAACGCAGTCGCTGATAAAATTCTGTATTGGAAAAAATGTATTCATCAAGATGCATTGATAATCGTTTTATAATCGAATCACAGTCGTCAGAATCGTAAATGCCCAGAGATTCCCACCCCTAATGTGTGTGCGTGTTTTCTACTTACGGAGTTGTACAAGAAGAGGCCACAGCTTCTTCATCATCACCAATATCTTCAGAAAAGTGCCTAACAAAAAAGTTGTGTTAATGTTAAAACACTTCATGCATCACTCAATATAATAGGATTCAAATGGCTGATTGATTACAACTATAAATGTTTTACAATTAATTTGGAAATTATGCCACATACGTTTAAATAGTATAAGAAATGATCTGTAACTTTAGCTGGTAATTAGCTCGCTAACTTAGCAAGCTAGCTTCTAGCACGTTTTGTTAATACTTACTTTCGTTTACGTCTTCTCTCTGTTCTTTCTGGAACAGGTGCTTCGTCGTCAACGAGGTACCTTTTGTAACGTACTGGATCCATATGTACTACTTTTCTTTAAAGGACCTTCTTGTGCTGCTACCTTGTTCTGATGCTACCTTCTTCTTCTTCTTCTTCTTCGTGTGGGAGGAGTGTGAGTGAAGGAGCGGAAGAGAGAGCGCGTGAGAAAACTCTGTTTGAGTGGTTTTTCTTACTTTTTTTCTGTCCTTTTTCACTGGGTGAGTGTAAATACTGTGTATATAGTTGTTTTATTTTGGTTGTTAGGGTTTTTTGGTGGGGTTTGTGGGGTTTGGTGGCCGTCGGGTTTTGCCCGGCGGCAGGTCGGCGTCTTGAACACCATGGTGGTGGGTGGTGGTTCTGGCGTTTTCTCCGCGCTGACACGGAGGAACGGCATCAAGGTGGGTGCCGGGTCTCCGTGCAGCGTGGAGGACGTTTGTTTGGCGGTGGGTGAGGTGATTGGACATGGTTCCATCAAGTCCGCGGCTCGCATGAACGGAGCCGCGGTGTTGTTTGTTGAGCGGGTTGAGCAGGCGAACCTGTTGGTTGAGTCGGGCATTTCTGTGAACGGCTCGTTCCTCCAGGTGTCGCCGCTCACGCAGCCCGCTACCAGGGTGATTTTGTCAAATGTCCCTCCGTTCATTAGTGACGAGTTTCTCGTTAAAGAGCTCTCTCGTCACGGAAAGGTGGTTTCCCCCGTTAAAAAGATTCTGTCGGGGTGTAAATCACCTTTGCTGAAGCATGTTGTCTCCCACCGGAGACAACTCTTCATGATCCTCAACAACCGTGACGAGGAGCTAAACCTGCGTTTCCGGGTGAGAGTGGACGAATTTGACTATGTCTTGTTCGCCACCTCATCCGGCATGAAGTGCTTCGGCTGTGGACAGGAGGGACATTTGATAAAATCGTGCCCAAACAGAGCCGGGGCGGCTCCGTCGGGCTCCGCGGAGCAGCAGCCTGCGGCAGCCGGGGAGCAGGTGGGTGTGTCCGGCGAGGCTGGAGCTCCTGCCGCGGTGGAGGAGTCTGGCGCTGCGGGGAACTCCAGCGTAGCCGCGGAGGAAGCCGTGGCGTCGGCTTCGGTCGCTGGAGACCAGCAGGAGAGTTTAGTGGAGGAGAAAAATGTGGATGAAACATCTGATCCACAAAGGAGTGATTGTGTGGTGAGTGAGGGCAGCACGGTGGTGTGTGGTGGTGGGGAAACTTGTGTGACTGGTGAGGAAGTGGAGAATCAGGGTGAGATGGAGCAGGATGGTGTGTGTGAAGAGAAGGAGGGTGTGACTGGTGTGTGTGGGGAGCAGGGAGGGAAAGGTGAGGTGGTGGTAGGTGGAGGGGAGGTGAGTGTGGAGGAGCATGTGGTGGCTCCTGTGGAGGAGAAAGGCGAGGGGGCGCAGGTGATGGAGCAGGAGGCGCCTATGAATTTAAAAAGGCGCAGTAAAAGGAAAAATGTGATGACTGCTGTTCAGAGCAGTAAGCAGGTCAGCAAGCTGACCACAGAGAGAAAAGGTGTGTCAGACAGCAGCGACAGTGAGGGTGAGCTGTCTGACAGCAGTGAGGTGTCTCTGTCACAGGGTAGCAGTGCAGAGGCACGTTATCCTGTTGAATCTTTTAATCATTTTCTCCAAGAAACAAAAGGATTAAGAGGGATAAAAGTAGAAAAATATTTTCCCAATTTAAAAATATTTAATTTCTCTGCGAGACATTATATTAGAAGAAAAGAAGAGTCTGGGTTTTCTGATCAAGAGGTTTTTAGACTAAAGAAAATTATGGGAAAAGTGAGAAAACAATTTTGAATATAATGATGAGCACTAACTTCTTATTATTTTTATTGTGCGTATTATATTGTGGTTTTGTTTTTAGCTTTTTACCCAACATGGATAATTTTAAAATAGCTTCTTTAAACGTTAACGGGGCTAGGGAGGCTGTTAAACGCACCATGATTTATGAAACAGCAAAACAGAAAAGAATTAGTGTTTTATTTTTACAAGAGACGCACAGTGATCTTAACAATGAAGCAGACTGGCGCAAGGAATGGAAGGGAGAAGCTTTTTTTAGCCACGGCACCTCCCAGAGTTCTGGGGTGGGCCTCCTCTTTTCCTCAGCTTTCACCCCGAACTCTTTTAATGTAGAAAGTATCGTCCAGGGAAGGTGTCTTTTAGTAAAAGCTCAGTTTGACCATTTTACCGTAGTTTTTATCAATATTTATGCTCCTAACGTCGGTGCAGAGAGGAAGCGTTTTTTAGAGAAAATTGGGGAGAGGTTGGGAGATTGCGGGTCTGATGTTTATGTTTTTTTAGGTGGGGATTTTAATTGTACAGAAAACGAATTGTTAGACCGGAATCATAAAGAGCCTCACCAAGCTTCCCAGCAAGCCATGCAGCAGCTTGTCTCGTCTCACGGCCTGGTGGACGTGTGGAGGAGGATGCACACAGGCTCCAGACAGTACACTTGGTCCCACAGTAAAGAAAACCGCCTCTCTTTAGCACGTATTGACCGTTTTTATTGTTTTAAATATCATTTTAATGTGTTTAAAGCATGTCAGATTTTACCAGTAGCTTTTACAGACCACTCTTTGCTTTTAGGGAATGTTTTTATAACAAACATTTTACCTAAAAGTGCCTACTGGCATTTTAATCTGGCTTTAACTCATGATCGTAGTTTCAGAGAAGCTTTAAGTTATTTTTGGACTGTTTTTAGACAAAGAAAGGGTGATTTTACTTGTCTAAGGCAGTGGTGGGACCATGGAAAAGTTCAAATAAAACAACTTTGTCAACAGCATACTCTTAATGTCACTCGTGACGTCACCAGATCTATCAGAGATCTGGAGATGAATATAGTGGAACTAGAACATTTAAGTGAGTCCACAGGAAATCGAGAGCATATTGAAGCTCTCAAATCCAAAAGGCTAGTTTTAGCCAACCTGCTGGAGTCTAAAGTCCAAGGCGTGTTGGTCAGGTCTCGGGTTCAGAACATCACAGAGATGGATGCTCCCTCTAGCTTCTTTTTCAGCTTGGAGAGGAAGCGCGGGCAGAGGAAGGTGATCCATTCCCTACTATCTGACACAGGGCAGCAGGTGAGTGAACCGGGCCAGATCAGGAGGAGGGCTGTTGAGTTTTACTCCTCTCTGTTTGAGAGTGAGTATAAGGAGAATGAGGAGTTGTTTGGGGAGTTCTGTGGTGGGCTGCCCCAGGTCTCTGAGGAGACCAATGTACAGCTGGAGCGCCCCCTGGGGGTACAAGAGCTCCATACAGCCCTCCTGAATATGCAGGGCCAGAAGGCCCCAGGCATCGATGGTCTTACAGTAGAGTTTTTCAAAGCCTACTGGGACATCCTGGCGGAAGACCTACTGGAGGTCTATAATGAGAGTTTGGCCGCTGGTTCACTCCCGCTTTCGTGCCGCAGGGCAGTCATCACCCTCCTGCCCAAGAAAGGGAACCTGCAGGACATTAAGAACTGGCGCCCTGTGTCTCTCCTCTGCACCGACTACAAGATCCTCTCCAAAGCCTTGGCAACGCGGCTGAGAGAAGCTATGGAGCAGGTCATCCACCGGGACCAGACCTACTGCGTCCCCGGCAGGTCCATGGTAGATAACGTCTACCTAATTCGGGATGTTTTGGAGGTCTCCGGTTCATTGGGTTTAAGAACGGGCTTGATCGCATTAGATCAAGAAAAGGTGTTTGATCGCGTCGAACACGGCTTCCTGTGGAAAACTATGGATAAGTTTGGGTTCGCCGCTGGTCTGATCGCCAAGATCCAGGTGATGTACAGTGGCATTGAGAGTATGCTAAAGATTAACGGTGGTCTGTGTGCTCCTTTTAGGGTGCGTAGAGGTGTTCGCCAAGGCTGCGCCATGTCCGGGATGCTCTACGCGCTCTCCCTGGAACCCCTGCTTCAAAAGATACGTTCTACTGTTCATGGTTTGGTTTTACCTAGTTTTAATAGTAGAGTGGTTTTATCTGCCTATGCTGATGGCGTTGTTGTTTTTACTAAAAACCAGCAAGATGTCGACGTACTGAACTAGATAACAACTAAGTTCTCTGTTTTATCTTCTGCGAGGGTGAACTGGGGGAAAAGTGAAGCCCTTGCAGTGGGCGAATGGCGTGATGGGCTCCCGGTTCTCCCTCAGGGACTTTTATGGAAAAAAGATGGTTTTAAATATCTCGGTCTGTTTTTAGGCAATGAAAACACTGAAAAAAAGAACTGGGAAAACATGGAACAGAAAATAGAATGTAAACTAGAAAAGTGGAGATGGCTACACTCCCACATGTCATACAGGGGAAGGGTTTTGGTTTTAAATAACCTTGTAGCATCTCAGCTGTGGCACAAACTTTCCTGTTTAGACCCACCGTCTGGTTTGTTGGCCAACATACAAGCAAAAATGGTCAACTTTTTTTGGAACGGTTTTCATTGGGTGCCACAGTCTGTGTTGTTTTTACCCAGAGAAGAGGGGGGCCAGGGCCTTGTCCACCTAGCCGGGAGAACAGCGGCTTTTAGATTACGTTTTGTTCAGAAATACCTGGCAGGGCCCTCTGACTTAGTGTGGAGGGACGTGGCCAGCTGCATTTTTAGAGGTGTAAATAACCTGGGGCTGGATGCGGCTCTGTTTTTAACTGATTTAAATCTTTTAAAGTTAAGGGGATTACCGAGGTTTTATCAGGGTGTTTTTAAATCATGTACCCTGTTCAATTTAAAGCCATCCCAAACGACTAACTCTCTGCACTGGCTTTTACAGGAGCCTTTAATCTGTGGGTCCAGGCTGGACGTGTGTGACGGCGCTGGACCAGGGCTGTCGTAGGCGCTGCGCCGGTCAAAGATAACAACCGTGAAACAGCTGGTGGAGACTGCAGGACCGTCCCTCTCCAACGTCGAGGCCATGGGTTCCGTGATGGGGGTACGGTCTGCCAGGCTGGTGCGGCGCTTCCTGGACCTCCTGAGGGGAAAGATGTTGGCCAAGGAGAGGAGCCTCCTCCGTGCTTACTGTGAGAGACAGAGCCAGCCAGACCCGATGGACTCCTTTCCTGGCCTGATCCTGGATCCTGGGTTCCCGGAGAGAAGTGGACCTCTGCTCTCCAGCCTGGACCCACAGAAGATGGTTTTATCCACTATGGACCAGAAAACTGTTTATAGAGTCTGCTCCAAAGCGATAAATCGAAGACACTTCGAGAACCGCGCAGTCTGTGTATGGACTGATAGACTTGCTGGTAGAGCACCCCAGTGGAGGACTTTATATAAGCCTCCAATTAAAAAGAGAACTGGTGATCTCCAATGGAGGATTTTACACGGTGCCATCGCCACAAACTCTTTTTTATCCGTTATTAATCGGGCTGTTTTAAATGAGTGTCCTTTCTGCAGTCTGTCTGAGAACGTTTTTCATGTTTTTATGGACTGTAACAGACTAAAGACCATTTTTAGCCTTTTAACAAATGTTTTTAGTCTTTTTGGCACTGTTTTTACTACTTCTTTATTTATTGGAGGAGTGTGCCAAAATAAAAGTAATAAGGCAAAGGCCAGACTTTTAAACTTTTTAATCAGTGAGGCGAAGATGGCTATTTATTTGTCCCGTAGAGACAGACTGCAGGGAGGACCTCACCTTGATGCTGTGGCTCTGCGGAGGTGCAACGTTAAAGCCAGAATTAGGCTGGAGTTTCACTTCCACAGAGCCACGCAGAACATGGAGGATTTTATGCATTAGGAGGATGATGTATTACTTTATCTCCAGCATTCAAATAATTCTCTTTTACAAGTAATTAGAATACTAGAATCTTTCTCCAAAGTATCAGATTACTCGTTAAACTGGTCTAAATCTACGGTACTGTCAATTAATTGCTCTCTCGAAAACTCCCTAAATTTACAAATGCAATCAGGAAATATTAAATATTTAGGTATCACTGTGTCGAATAAATTAACAGATTTACTTAAACTTAACCATGCCCCACTTTTAAACAGGATAGAAGAGGACCTTGAAAGATGGAAATCGCTTCCAATCACACTTATGGGTAGGGTAGCTTCAATAAAAATGATGGTCCTACCTAGAATTAATTATTTATTTTCAATGGTCCCCAATAAACCATCATCTGACTGGTTTAAATCTCTAGACTCTGCCATTTCTAGATTTCTTTGGAAAGATAAACCCCCACGTATTAGCTTAAAGACAATACAGAAGACTAAAGACAGGGGAGGATTAGATCTGCCTAACTTCCATAACTATCTCTAAATGGATAAAAAATAGTCTTTTAGATGAGCCTTGGTTAGATATAGAACAGGAAATGTGCAATAATATCATGATTTCAGATCTGCCGTTTATAAGCTCAAATATAAAACGGCATACATGCTTCAAATATATCAACATTAGTTCTACTCTGACAGCATGGTGGGAGTTCCTCAAAATGACAAAGTCATCCCTTATCCCATGCAGTCGTACACCTATCTGGAATAACCCTGATATCCTACAAAATAATAAAATGATAAACTTTACATACTGGAAGAATAAAGGTATTAAATATCTGGAACATCTACTTGACGGAACCGAGTTCATCAATTTTGCTAAACTAAATATGCAATATGGCATTAGTAAAAATAAATTCTTGGAATATGAACAACTTAAATCTATAATTAAAAATAAATATAAGCATATTAATGGTGGTTTACAAGTCCCAACTAATATAATAGAGTTCTTAGATTTAACCCCCCCGAAACTACTGTCTAAATCATACAGGACACTGACTAAAATAGATGATTCGATATCTCTTCCTATAATGAAGTGGGAAAAAGATTTATCAGGCACCTTTGAACAAAATTTCTGGGCTCAGACATGTCTAAGAACTTTCAAATTGACTAGAAACACCAACTTACAACTAATACAATACAAAATCCTTCACAGAGTACATTACACAGGACAAAGATTATTCAAGATGGGTCTGGCACAATCTAATATCTGCCCACACTGCATAGGCAATCATCCTGATAATTATTTTCATGCGTTATGGTTATGCACACCAGTCCAGAGGTTCTGGACACAGATATGTAAGGACTTATCAAGGTGCTTGAGCTGTAAGATTACACCATCCCCATCAGTTTGCCTGTTCGGTAATTTTGAGGAAAGTCCTCTGAAAAAAGAAATAGTTTACATGGTTTTTACTGCTTTATGCATCGCAAAGAAAACTATCCTCATGAATTGGAAAAGTAAACAAAATCTCAGTATCAATCAGTATAGAGATCTTTTGTTGGATCATATTAATCTAGAGACAGCATCTGCTTCCACATCTGATTGGTCTTTTTGGGCTCCTCTGATCAACACCATCACTTAGTGGAATAGGGGGCGGTGGGTTGCTTCCTGCAGGGCGCAGTGGCTGGATGGAGGGGTTCCTGGGGCCCTAGGGGCACTTGGAGTAGGGCGCCTGGTGGATCCGGCTCCGGGGTCTGTTGCCCCCATCTGGGAGGAGTTTGGGAGGCCTACGGGTGGCCTACAGCAGCCGCTTGCGGCGCTCTTTGGGAGCTGCGTGTTGACGGACGTGGGTTACTGACCTGGTAGCTGTGCTGCCGCTGGGTGGGGCCGGTGTGGGTCTGGGGGTCTGGGGTCCCTGGGGCGCGCCGCCCTCGGGCGCGGGCCCCGGCGGGGCCTCGGGGGTTCCGGTTCCGGGGGGTGTGCTGCTTTTGGTGTGGGCCGGCGCGCGCCCGGGTGTCCGCCCCTGCACGGGGCCTCTGGTGCGCTGGGGGGCCTCGGGGCCCGTTGAGCTGGTAGGGGGGCGTCTGGTCGGGGGCCGGGGCCGGGGGTCGGGCACAAGCAGTCGTATAGTCGATTTGGGGTGACCCCCCCCCCCCCTTTGGTCAGTGTTGGATGTGAGTGTTATGTGGGAATGTGTGTACAGCGTCTTTTTTTTTTTTTTTTTTTTTTTTTTTTTTTCTCTGTGTGTGGCGAGTGGGGCACAAGGGAGGGAATGGGTGAATGAGTTTTTTTTTTTTTTTTTTTTTTTTTTTTCAGGTATGGGTGTGGTCCGCTCCCTCTCCCAAGAACATCTCAAGTCTCCGATAGGTGCGGAGCCCATCCCCCCACGTCCTGCCCTCCTCCACTTCGTTGGCGGGCGCCTTGGCCCCCTGGCGCATTAGTTGGCTTCGGGTTTGGGGCGGGTTCCCGGGCGTGCGCCGGCCCGCTCCTGGCGGCCTCTTCGCGGGGCCTGGCCCCCCGGGGGGCGGCCGGGGCCCTCGTCGCGGGGGCGGGGCGCCCCTGGGGCCTCTGGCCCTCAGGGCCCATGGCCGGGACCACTTCAGCGGGGCTGGCTGCCGGCGGAGCCCACGGGCTCGTCTCCGCGGCTCTTGAGGGCGTCGGCATTGCGGTGGCTGGGGGATTTCCTCGGGGTCGTCTCTGCTCCTTCCTTGGGGGGGGGGGTTGCAGATATCCTGTGTCGGCCCCTCCTGGGCGACCTGCTTTAGGGACCCCTTTGGGAGTCCGGGGCTACGGGTCCCCTGACGCCTGCCTCTGTGCTCGGGGAAGGTGGGTCTTCGGTTCTCCACAATCACTATCAAGCTATTTCTGGATAATCTTCACCTAAACTAGTGCACTTTCACATCTCCCACTGGTGCTGGGTCCCAGGTATTAAGTGTTCACTTATATACAGTAATCTTATAATTTATTTATTTATTTATTTATGTTGTGTCACTTTCTTTTTTCAAATATCACATTACACATGTCAGCTTACATAATAATATATATGATTTAGCAATGGCATCTAGGTGTTATTCGAGTGTATCTGTTGCTTTATGTCTGTTGGTTGTACTGTTCTTTTTGTGTCTCTTTCCAGGTGATGGAGCAGACAGAGGACATTTTATCATTCTCTTCCTTTTATCTCCTCTTTCTTTCACCTCTACTCTTTTTTTTTTTTCTCTTTTCTTTCACTTTTTGTTCTTCCTTTACTCTCCCATTGTCATGTCCATATAATTTGAAATTCTCCTTGCAGGAATCATAATAAAGCTATTTACAAGCATAAATCAAGTGGAGCACTATGGCGAAAGCTGTTTGCTCCACTTGTAAAAGCAAAATCTGTCGAGCTCCATCTGGCATTGAGATATCAATTCCTATTGCCATAGTGCTAGACAGGACACTGGGAAAAAAAAAAAAAAAAAAAAAAAAAAAAAAAAAAAAAAGAAAAAAAAAGAAATGAAGTTATAGAACGTTTGAATTTTGTTCTTCTCTCTGTCTCTCTGTCTCTTTTTCGTAGACAGCTGCTGAAGTTAGAAAACACCTGGACGAACAGATGTGGGAGAAAAGAAAGCTCGACCAAATGCAAAGAAATTTGCAGGAGTTGAGGAATGAACTCCAAACTCTTAAAAATGAAAATGAACGTCTGAAAGACATTATCATCAATCGTAAGTTTTTCTAATTTTATTATTATTAGCAGGGTTTTTTTAAGGAGATGGATTTTTTGGTGGCAGAGAAGTATAAACTTAAGAATTTTATGGGCTGAAACACATGTTTGGAAAAATAAATGCTATGTTGTTAGCTGGTGAGGTAGTGATAGTGCTCACATAGCCACTCATAAGATTCAAATTAGAATTAAAGCTGCAAGCAGCGATGGACGGGCCCTCGCACGTGCAGCTAGTCGGGGTGTGAGCCGGCCTAACGGTCTTGAAGACAACATAGACCTATTAGTATTTATATGTTGGGAGGAGGACACTACACAGTAAAACTTGACATTTTGTGGTGCCAGCAGGTGGCGCTATGGCAGTGGATGAATTCCCTTGAGGAATTTGAATTTGGGAGAAATTGTACAAAGAAAATTGTGTTCTGAAATAGGTTTCCTCTGCAGTGCCTTATCAATGGGCTAAGGGGGCTTGCATGCTCTTTCAAAGACTAAGTTGCTGGGTGCTATTTTGATTTGAGGATTGTAATTTATTCTTGGTATAACTTCTTTCTAGATATCCCTCAAATTAAAAATGACCTCGCCATTATTGCTCAAAAGGTAATTTCTTCTGATTGTCATTGTTTTTTAAAATTGTTTCTCAGGCAGAGCTGTAGAGAATTGTGATGTTGGGCTAATTTATAGTGTTAATTATTTCATGTATTTGCACTTTAATGTATTGAAGTGACTACCGTAACTTTATTTTTCTTTTATGGACAAGACTAGAAGGACTCCTGTGGAAGATCTTGATTCCTCCTTCTTGACTTTTGTGCAACCGGTGGGTAACCCCCTTGCATTTTTATTTATTTATTTAGTATACTGGTTACTTAAACAGCTGTATGGATTTGATTATTTTTCGCTGTCTACTTTCGCATGTAACTTTAATTTATTGACATGTTTAATGTTTTCCAAGCCCGTAAATAAGAATCTATTGGCTTCCTTGGATGAATAAAAATTGTTGTAGAGTTTTACTACCGTATTTTCTGGACTATAAGTTGCTCCGGAGTACAAGTCGCACCAGCCATTAAATGTATAATAAAGGGAAAAAAAACATATTTAAGTCGCACTGGAGTATAAGTAGCATTTTTTTGTTGTCGCTTTTGCGCGTGCATATAGTGAAATAACAGGTGCTCCGCTCTTCTACCCCCCCTCCCCCCCCACTCGTCCGCGCAAACCATGTCTTCTTCCCCCCGCTCCGCGCAAAGCTTGTCTTCTGTTTGGTGTGAAAATAACAGGTGTAATGATATACCGGTAAAAATGTGTAATAATTTCACACACAAGTCGCTCCAGAGTATAAGTCGCACCCCTGGCCAAACTATAAAAAAAACTGCGACTTATAGTCTGGAAAATACGGTATCTTTCTTTCTTCTCTAAGATTCCAGAAAGGAGATCGAGCACAGAGGAGACCGAGCCCTTTAAAAAGAGTCACATGGTGACTGAGCTCTTTGGAGAGACACCACAGGTGTGTGTAACCCTTTTATACCTCAGATTTTTCTGTACTTATTTTACTTAAGGCTCCAACTGAGCTATAAGGATTTTTCTATTGGGATAGTTAGTGGTAATATATAATTTACTTGCCCCACATGCATAAAATTGTTTGTTTTACAATTGTTGAATTTAACAATGTTTTTCTTCTTAAAAAAGACTGCATCAACAGCTGAGACCTCAGCAAAAACACAGGTGAATAACATATTATGTAGTAATACATATTATGTGCTTTGTAGAAGCCAATTAGTGTTATAAGTTTAGGGCAATGATTATTTTGTTTTATATCTTTATCATTAATCTGCATTTATAAAACCTAATTACTATTGGGAAACTAAGCATAAGAATCAATATGAAACATCAAAAGGTTTCTAAAAGTTGACAATAAATGAATATTGTGATTTGAAATTATTTTTTAGATTGAAGTTATAAAGGGCTCTGGAGTGTTTTGCCTGGCAGAAGCATGGAAAGCAGCCCGCCTTGCCACCTCTGCTACTGCCATGGTGCGGAATCTGCTAATGGGCACCTTTGTCCTGGAGACTTTACTGAAAAGCAACCTAAATGGTACAAAATAAAATGTTCCTAATCTCTTCTGTCTTGGAAAAAAAGTCAGTCATAGTCTGTGGAATTAATTATGACTGTTATGTTTAATAGCTCAAGAAAACATGATGTGTATATTAAAAAAAACAAAAACTCTTACTTTCTCCACCTTCATTTTGAAATATTATTTTAAGGTGGGAAGCCAACCAGAGGGGATGGGGAGCAGCTGGTCGCCCTTGACCAAATTAAAAAGGCAGCCATTATTGGTGAGTAAATGCATAATGCGTTGACAAGGGAAAACAAAACTTTAAAGACTTTATTTCACCACTTTAACCATAGCATACTTGTATCAATGTTTATCAGGCATCAACAGAGACTGTATAAGGTAGGGCACCCATTATTTTGACTGTATCTGCTTAGCACCTATAATACTAATTCATCGTTTGCTCACTTCTTGATCCTACCTTTTGTCTTCTTAAGCCACATTTCTGGGGTATTGCACTGTAAGGTGTGTTGTCCTCTATTTTGTAGGACATATAGTGTTGCAAATAACTTCATGGCATGTTGTCATCTGAAGGATTAATAAAAAAATCATATTCACCCCTCCTTCACCCTTAAACCATTCTGTGCTGTGTTTGTGCCTTAGTTTGTCTTTACCGGTAATGTATTTGCTTGATTTTAATGCGTATCTTATTTCTCATTGAGTAAACTTATCATGGCAGCTCGCCAGTGGAGTGGGTCAATGGGAGGCCATTGTAAAGTATTTTGGGTACGGTTGGGTGCAGGAAAAATGCTACAAAATTGCAGTTTATTGACAACGATATATGTTTACATGTGTAAAGTTTCTTACATCAGATTAAAAATTTGAGGGATTAGAAACTCTGAATCACTTTACATGTTAACAAATAATCCAAAGTGCATATGCATCAAGCCTTATTCAGAATAATAGCATGTGATGTTTCCAATCAGAATTCATTTTAGATTTAGAGTCCAATCAGAATCTTTCAATTGACATGTTTACATGACATATTTTTTATCATGGTGAGCCCTTTATCCAAAATATGTGTCCAATCGCAGCAAGCAGTAAGCATTTTGGGTTCCTGATGAAGTGGTATTTTAATATATATTTTTTTGGTCTTCTCTAGATGCTACATTGAAGAAGTGGCCAGCAGCCAGCCGAGGGCAGATAGGCACATCCATTAATTCAAAGCTCACAGAGCTGAGAAGATCCACAAGATAATTTCTTGGGGGGTATTTCTGTTACTTTTTTTTGTTCTTGTACTTTGATTGTTCTTAAGTTCATAAATAATGTTAAATTTCTGCATTTTGGGCTATTATTTATGTTGCCTAGTAGCTATGGATTTTTATAATTTTGCTAATGCATAGGTAAACAAGTGCATATATGTGTGGATTGATATAGATAAATGTATTAGCGGATATAGGTACATGTATGCACATGATCTACACATTTAGGTACATGCATGCACGGGTATAGGTACACATATAGGTACATGTATGCACGGATATAGATACACACATATATATATACATATATGTACATATAATATAGGAAAACGGCCAATTTTATATATTTACATATATGTGGTATTGCATATATGCACATATATGTACATATATGTACATATAATATAGGAAAACGGCCAATTTTATATATGTCACATATATTTAAAACCTATATCAAAACCTATATTAAAACATATATGTTTATATAGGTTCTTTCCATGTGGGTCAGACTAGCTGGGGTTATAAAGACCTCTGAATCTAACGAGTATTACCCTGTTTAGAATTCCTGTGAGACCTTTTCAGCTAGATTAGTAGGATACGATTGATCTACTAACCACCTCTGTCCTAGGACCACACCCTTCTGCAGTGGACAGTGTTATGTTCGTGTTTGACAATTACCAGCCTCTTGTATTGCTCACATTCTTTTATTAAAGTCTCCTTTCATGGATCTCCTCACACAGGTTTCTCACAGGTGTGTCATCAAGACTCTCTGCTTCTGTTGTCCTATTCTTTACATTTATGCATTCACATAAACTCATGATCGCCATCTAGTGGACCTAAACATAATTCATTCCATCATTACAGACAGGTCAGGCAACCTAGTAGCCTGAAGCCACCTGTTCCCCGTCCACCGCCCTAGTTAACGGTGGCTCCTACTTCTATTAATCGGCACTTGTTACACGATCAGTATTTTTTAAAGACTCAAAAGTCCCTAAAGGTGTTGTTTTAAAGTTTAGGCTACAGGCAACCTTTTAAGACCTCCAAAATATTTCTAGAACTATGCACCATGTCTGTTTTACAATCATGAGCCTATCTGACACTTGGACTGCACTAAAATAATCATCATTTCACTCATTTAATATATGAATGCTTGATCTTTTTAAGAAAGAAAAACAATCAGTCAAAACATGCAATTTAATAAAGAGAAAACAATCAATTTAAACACATAATTAAAGAGCTCTTTATGTTATGTTTTTTACGTAATACCTTTAATTTCCAAATTATCTCTTAATTTGTGAATGATAGAGAATATGGTTGAGCTCACCACACCACCGATTTTAGAGGTATTTTGACAAGGACCACGCTTCTGTTTTGGCCGAAAAAAGCGTCTGAGCGCCCAGAGAACAAGAAAGGCGAAGGGACTTCCCCTCCTGTTTCCCCTGCTATCCGACACCTGCGTACACCGAAGAGCATCCAAGGATGCCGCGGACTGGGAGTGCTCTGGGATTTTCCCCGGAGACAACACAAGTAAACGTGAATTTCCCCTTTTATTTCTCTTTTCACCTATAAGGTGGCATTCTTTGAGTGCCTGGGCAGAGAACCTATTAGGACTTAGTTTAATGCTTCTTACTCCAAGACGGAGTTGTTTTTATTTGCTGAATATTTTCTGTTTGTATGTGCATGCATTTTGAAAGTGATTTTGGCTGTGCTGATTTTGTGGTTCATAAGAGATTCCGCCGCGGGTCGCTTCTTCAACTCTTTCGCATCTTTTTCCCTCTCTCCTTGTTTCTATCTTTGCTGTCACTTATCAGTTCAATCTCTTTGTTAGAACTCAGTTTGCGGTTGTTCTAAACTCCTCAGTCAGACGCTCCCCCTTTGGTCGAGGCACCGCCCCACTTTAGTGAAAGCGCTGACTGCATCATTAGGACCTCCCCTCACGCATCACGTAAGGTCGTAGGTGACGTGACGTCATAGCTGCCATCTTGGGAAGGTACGGTGTAGTTAGCTAAGCTTATTGGAAAACATTGAAGCGTTTAGCTGAATTCTCAAAGCTGTTTGTCTCTCAATGCTGCTACGTCAGTGCCGACGTCTTGAATGTGATGTTTAAACAACTGTGAGTTGAACTAAGATTTGCTACCTCTCATTTTATTCCATTGTTGACTTTTATTCCACATATATTTTGCATGTTTAGTTTAGTAGTGAGTAGAATTCCAAGGTTGTTGAATAAGAGAATTACTGTAACAGGGATTTGCCTTTGGTTCAATAAAAACAACTGTGGAATAGCAATTGTTTGTGTTCATTCCAATTCACAGTTGCATGGTTATTCAGAATTCAGAATTACCTCCTTTTTGAGTTAACATCCAATATTAACATAGATACATTTTCATTGGATTAGTGATAAAAAGGGTAACGGTTTAAACTCTAAGTGCAGTTGTAAGTTGAGTTTTCACCGTTGCTGGATAAATCTGATCGGTCAGAACCCAATTGGATCATTGTGTTCCAGCACAACCGAGTTCATAATAGCTAATTAATAAATGCATTAGTAGTATAAATCATTACAAGCTTATAGCTCTAGCATCACTCCCATTTGAACCATATTTGTTATAGCTATTAATTGAGTTTGAATGACTTATTCTTAAATTATAATACCAAATTATAATAAATGATAATAATCATATTCAATCAGCTTCTGACATAACAGTATAATGGGTCAAAGGCAGAGTTCCCAGGGTCAAGCCTTTCCCCAGGGTGAGACGTTCGTTTTCATGCTGAAAAAGTTTGGGCCCAAAAGCATGACATGCATAAATGATTGGTTTAAACATGCAGATTTCCCTCAAGGGGGTTCATTTAATACTGCAGTACTAAAAATGTTTGAAGACAAAATAAAAGAACAAGAAAATTAATTAAACAAAAAAGACAGTCAAAAAAGAAGAACTTTTGGGGATACGGAGACAATGGGCATGCCTTAAATGATGGAAAGATGAAGCAGAGAGACGGCAAAGAAAACAACATAGTAAACGGTTGGCTGGGAGACTGGATGTGACTGGAAGTGTGTGTGGTCATGAAGACAATTGCTCTGTCCCCCTCCGCTTCTGTCCCTAATGTCCAGACCGACTCTGTGTGTGTGTGTGTTCTGCAACACACACACGCACACACACTAGACAAAAAAACACCTCCTCAATACAAACCTTCTGAAAAACAGGATTTGTCTATTCAATTCAATTCAATTCAATTCAATTTTATTTATATAGCGCCAAATCATGAAACATGTCATCTCAAGGCACTTTACAAAGTCAAGTTCAATCATATTATACAGATTGGGTCAGATTATACAGATTGGTCAAAAATGTTCTATATAAGGAAACCAGTTGATTGCATCAAAGTCCCGACAAGCAGCATTCACTCCTGGGGAACCGTAGAGCCACAGGAAGAGTCATCTGCATTGTACATGGCTTTGCTGCAATCCCTCATACTGAGCAAGCATGAAGCGACAGTGGGAAGAAAAACCACCCATTAACGGGAAGGAAAAACCTCCGGCAGAACCGGGCTCAGTATGAACGGTCATCTGCCTCGACCGACTGGGGTTACAGAAGACAGAACAGAGACACAACAAGAGAAACAAAAAAGCACAGAAGCACACATTGATCTAGTAATCTGTTCTACATTAGATGGTAGTAGCGGGTGAGCCGTCTTCTCTGGATGATGTCACAGTTAACAGAACGCCAGACCAGGTGTACCTACTATGAAGAGAAAAGAGAGAGAACAGAAAGTTAAAGCAGAAATGACAGCACATAATGCATAATTGAAGAACAGTAGAACTCAATATGGTGAGAAAATTAGATCCTGATATACTCCAGTAACCTAAGCCTATAGCAGTAAAACTATAAAGGTAGCTGAGAGTAACATGAGTCACTAGTTATAATTTTTGTCAAAAAGAAAAGTTTTAAGCCTAGTCTTAAAAGTAGACAGGGTGTCTGCCTCACGGACCAAAACTGGGAGTTGGTTCCACAGGAGAGGAGCCTGATAGCTAAAGGATCTGCCTCCCATTCTACTTTTAGAGACTCTAGGAACCACCAGCAGACCTGCGGTCTGAGAGCGAAGTGCTCTGTTAGGAACATACGGGGTAATCAGAGCTCTGATATATGATGGAGTTTGATTATTAAGGGCTTTATACGTTAGAAGAAGAATTTTAAATTCTATTCTTGATTTAACAGGAAGCCAATGAAGGGAAGCTAAAATTGGAGAAATATGATCCCTCTTGTTGATTTTCATCAGAACTCTTGCTGCAGCATTTTGGATCAGCTGAAGGCTTTGAACTGCATTTTGTGGACTTCCTGATAGTAAAGAATTACAATAGTCCAGCCTTGAAGTAACAAATGCATGGACCAGTTTTTCAGCATCACTCCTGGACAGAATGTTTCTAATTTTGGCGATATTCTGGAGGTGAAAAAAGGAAACTCTGGAAACCTGTTTAATATGGGATTTAAATTACATGTCTTGGTCAAAAATAACACCAAGATTTTTTACTTTATTACCAGAGGCCAGGTTAATGCCACCCAGATTAAGTGATTGGTTAAGAAGTTTATTTTTTGAGGACTCTGGCCCAAAGATTAAAACTTCGGTCTTGTCAGAATTTAGATGCAGGAAATTTAAAGTCATCCAGCTTTTGATGTCATCAAGACATGACTGCAGTCGAAGTAATTGATTGGATTCATCAGGATTTATGGATAAATATAGCTGAGTATCATCAGCATAACAGTGGAAATTAATCCCATGCTGTCTGATAATTTTGCCTATCGGAAGCATATATATAGTAAAGAGAATTGGTCCAAGGACTGAACCCTGTGGTACTCCACAGGTGACCCTAGAGTTTGAGGAAGATTTATTATTAACATGAACAAATTGGAATCTGTCTGACAGATAAGATTTAAACCAGCCTAATGCTTTCCCCTTAATCCCTACAGTATGTTCAAGTCTTTGTAGGAGAATATTGTGATCAACTGTATTAAACGCAGCACTGAGATCTAACAGGACAAGTATAGACACAAGTCCATTATCTGAGGCCATGAGAATATCATTAGTGACCTTCACCAGAGTTGTTTCAGTGCTATGATGAGCTCTGAAGCCTGACTGAAACTCCTCAAGTAGGTCATTACTTTGTAAATGTTCACAAAGTTGATTAGCAACTACTTTCTCAAGAATTTTAGATAAGAAAAGAAGATTAGATATAGGTCTGTAATTTACTAACTCATCTTGATCAAGAGAAGGTTTCTTAAGTAAAGGTTTAATAACAGCTACTTTCAAAACCTGTGGTACATATCCATTTACTAAGGATAGATTAATCATGTCTAAAATAGTGCCACTGATCAAAGGGAATATGTCCTTAAACAACTTGGTTGGGATTGGGTCTAACATACAGGTAGAAGGTTTAGATGAAGCTAAAATTTTAGATAGCTCAGAAAGCTCTACTGCTTCTAAACAGTTCAAACACTGCGCAGATTCTAAAGATTCCTCCAATGCTGCCTCACTTACTGAGGACGAGGTAATCATGTTTGGGAGGATGCCAATTATTTTATTTTTAATGGCATCAATTTTATTTATGAAGAATCCCATAAAATCATTACTACTAAGAGCTAAGGGAATGGATGGATCAACAGAGCTGTGGCTCTGGGTAAGTTTGGCAACTGTACTGAAGAGAAATCTAGGATTATTTTTATTCTCCTCAATTATTGATGAAAAATATGCTGCTCTAACTCTGCGGAGGGTCTTGTTATACAACAATAGTCTGTCCCTCCAGATTAAGTAGGATTCCTCTTGGTGTGTAGAGCGCCATTTTCTCTCCAATTTCCTAACATTGTGCTTCAAGGAACGCAGCTCTGAATTAAACCAAGGAGCCAGCTTCCTGTGAATAATCACCTTCTTTTTCAAGGGAGCTACATTGTCTAATGCAGAACGCAATGAGGAAGTCACATTGTTAGCAAAGGTATCGATTTGTGAATGGGAAGAAACAGCAATGCTGCCATCTACAGGGCATTTCTGCAATACTGAGGATATTAAAAAGGGGACAGACTCTTTAAGTTTTGATACAGCATTATCCGATAAAAATCTACTATAATGGAACCCTCTTTTGGGGGTGGAGAATTCAGTTAGATTAAACTCAAATGTTATTAAAAAATGATCAGACAGGACAGGATTGTGAGAGAATACTGTTAATTCTTCACAATCAATGCCATATGTCAGAACAAGGTCTAAAGTATGGAGCCAAGAGTGCGTCGGTCTATGCACATTTTGAGCAAAACCAATTGAATCTAGGATAGTTTTAAAGGCTACACTAAGGTTATCACATTCAGTGTCAACATGGATGTTAAAATCACCCACTATAATAACCTTATCAGTATTTAACACCAAATCAGATAAGAAATCTGACAACTCATCCAAAAACTGAGTGTAAGGGCCTGGTGGACGATACAAAACAACAAACAGAAGAGGTTTTATTGCTTTGCAGTTTGGATGAGGGAAACTGAGGGTTAAATGTTCAAAAGAACTGTAATTATTAGTTGGCCTGGGACTAATTAATAAATCAGACTGAAAGATAGTTGCCACTCCTCCTCCTCTTCCCACAGATCTGGGAATGTGGAAATTTGAATAACTGGAGGGGGTTGACTCATTTATACTAACGTAGTCCTCTTGTAGCCAGGTTTCTGTGAGACAAAACAAATCAATCTGATTATCAGAAATCAATTCATTAACTAACAAAGTCTTTGGAGGGAGAGACCTTATATTTAATAGACCACATTTTATTATTTTATTTTTAGGTTCAAGGTGAACCATATTGATTTTTATTAGGTTTTTATGATTTGTTCCTTTTAGATCAGTTTTTGATCTGTTAAGTTTTGGCCGTGGGAAAGACACCGTCTCAATAGGATAATGGGTGGGTAACAGTACAGAAGCTGCAGAGAGGTGTGTTAAACTACGGCTCTGCTTCCTGGTCTGGACCCTGGGTTGTCAGCATTTAGGAGAACTAATAAATCCGGCCAGATTCCTAGAAAGAAGAGCTGCACCATCCAAAGTAGGATGGATGCCGTCTCTCCGGATCAGACCAGGTTTTCCCCAGAAAGTTCTCCAGTTATCAATGTAGCCCACGTCGTTTTCTGGACACCACCTAGACAACCAGCGGTTGAATGATGACATGCGGCTAAACATGTCATCACTGGTCAGATCAGGCAGGGGACCAGAGAAAATTACAGAGTCCGACATAGTTTTGGCAAACTCACAAACCGAAGCAACACCAACTTTGGTGACCTCTGATCGGCGTGACCGGGTGTCATTACCGCCAGCGTGAATAACAATTTTGCGGTATTTACGCTTATCCTTAGCCAGTAGTTTTAGGTAGGATTCTATGTCGCCTGTTCTGGCCCCTGGTAGACATTTAACTATGGTCCCTGGTTTCTTTAGTGCCACATTTCTCATTATGGAGCTGCCAATAATTAAGGTCGGCTCCTCGGCGAGATTGTCGCTCAGAGGGGAAAATTTATTAGAAACGCAGATGGGTTGGTGGTGATCTGGGGTCTGTAATCTAGAGCTATGCTTCCTACGAACTGTCACCCAGCCAGCCTGGTTACCAGGCTGCTCGGGTGCTACTGCTTTAGGTTCGCTACGTGAAGTTACTCTATGCGGCTCCGCGCTAGCAAAAGAGCGGCTATCAGCTGGTTTTTCAACAGCACGGAGCCGGGTCTCCAATTCTGACACCCTCGCCTCCAAAGCTACAAAAACACTACATTTATTACATGTACCATCATCACTAAAGGAGGCAGAGGAATAACTGAACATCTGACACAGAGAGCAGCAGATAGGAGACTTAGTCAGAGACGGAGAAGCCATTATGAGGCTAAGGCTTGGCTAGCGCTAGGCTAACGCTAGGCTAAAGCTAGGCTAACGCCCTATTATCACGCCAAAGAACAAACCGTGTGAAACACGAGAAGTTCCCAAACGTGATGAGCAGCCACAGACAATGTTTTAAAAGTGCTTATGTTTGGAAACAGATGTTACAGCAAAGAGGTTTAAAGATAAAAAGCGAGAGAGCCTGGAGCAAAGCTCCGTCGTTCACACAGCAACAACAAGAAGTGACACAATACGCCTTACCGCAAACAGGAAGTCTTTCCTCTTTCTCTTCTACTTCCATGTATCCTGATCTGAGCGCCCTCACAAGCGTGATGGACCACAACCTCGACTCGTACGCCTTTGGCCCACGGCAACCACAAGCCAAACCACAAAACCAGCATGTGAGCAGCAGCAGCCACCCAGACGACACATCTTCTGAGCCCGGGGGATCTGCATCAACATTTACCCCCACGCAGCAGGAAGCCTTAAAGACCGAGGCCGATACACCAAGAGGAGTTGCTGGGTTGAGTCGCTCCTATGAACTGAGACAAGACATAAAACCTCCTGACCGCTACACGGACATCAGTGCCCCGATGGTTGAAGTTATGGGCCCGAATGGATGAGACCTGGTTTTCAGGGCCTGGCCACCACAGGACATTGAAGAGAATGCTAAGTCTTTTCCTGATCCCACCCTATGTGGTGAGAAAATAGCCACTGCTTTCACTGACTTCTGCAAGGAACTGCGTCCAACAGGTGCTGAGATTCACAGGGTTCTCACACACAAACTAAGAGCAACTGAACTGGCAAAGATTCATGACAAACTGCCTGAAATGGGACTGTGAGTTCTTTACCCAGATTGGGATCATGCGGACAATCATTAGTTCGTGAATGCAGTCAGCAGCCTGGCCGAAGAAATTAAGAAAACTTTCCCCACAAAAATCAACATGACAAGCATTTACACCTGCAAGCAGAGGGCTGACGAGTCCACAGACGACTTCATCGAAAGAGTGACAGTGTCACACATCACAGTGGACAGCCAAAACCTTCCTCACTGGGGGTGCATGTTAACATCACAGTTTGGAAAACCCTGGTTTGTGATGCGGTCATTAAAGGACTTCTCCCACAAGTTGCCGAGGCATTCAAAGCTGCCTACGTGGGGTGGGCTGAGGAACCAAAACTGTCTGATGTCAAGAAACACGCCAGACACGCAGCCAGTCTGATAAAGCCACGTACCACTATATTGGCAGAGGAGGAAGAGGCCAAGGAGGGAGAAGCAGAGGAGGAAGAGGCCAAGAAAGATCCTGGCCAGAACGTGGCAACTCGGGGCAAGAGGATGCCTGTCATCGCAGTGGGAAAAGAGGCCATTGGCAGAGAGCCCACTTCATAAGGGTCACCCTTCGCGGCGTAAGGAAGCAGATTGGCGCTGTAAGCTGGAGGAGGGCGAAACGTCACGCTTGTGGGGTCAACAGATTGGTAATGTACCCCATAGGGGATCTGAAAATGATCTTTCTTTTCCAACGGTCTGTCCCTCTCCTCCTTTCCCTCAGACTGCTTCCACACATAGCAACACTGAGAGCTCACACACATGCAGATAACAAGCTGCAAGCACTCGCAGACACAAACACAGCTGGAGTGTTGCCTCTCCGCCTGATACAGAGACACACTCGCTTGACAATGTCAACATGCACATACATTTGGAATGTTCTGATTTTCACAATGAAGTACCTGCTTTGAAATCTTTGGCAGCTGTGTGGAATCTTGAAAGTGCAGAAAATGAGTGTATGGATGGGAAAATTTTGATCAAAGCAGTTTCATTTTTGGAGAAAAGGTTATAGGAGGTGGTTCCGACTTATGCTCACTTGAGATCTAAATTATATAGGGCTTTTCCAACTCTGGAACCTATAGCTGATGGACACACAATATCCTTTATGGTTGATTCTGGAGTGACATAATCAGTGATCAGAGCAGAGGAGTTTGAAATCCCTCCACGGCTTAGTGGAAACTGCGTAACCAGTTTCCACTGATGCAGAAACTCCCCTCTGGAGTTACGCAGGAGTGACCTGCGTAACTCCAGAGGGGAGTTCTTTCAAACACAGTTTTCTGCTATCCTCTCTGTGCCCTGTGAATCTGCTGGGAAGAGATTTGATGCTTGAGTTGGGTATCGTGCTGATCTCCACACCAGAAGGTGTTCTGGTGAGCACTGAAGATCGGACAGTGGTCAGTGCTGTGAAATACAGCCCGCAGAACTTGCTTTATGCTTACCAGTGGAAATTTCAAAACTCTCTGTTTAGCGGGCAGCTAATGGAGGAAGTCAAATAGCTTGTTAATCCTCTTTTAAAGACTAAGGGCTCTACTGATCTGAGCTGCACAGCACACATGTCACAGGGGCCTGGATACGGACTTTGAGGAGGCATGGTTCCGGGTGTCATCTGAGAAACTAACCTTTTCCACACTGTATTGGAGTTCCCAATACGCTGCACTTGCTATCAATTTGCTACCTCAATTTGCTACCTCAACAGCTAGCATTTTTCAGAGAAAATGGAATTCCACACATTCCATTGTCAAAGCCTGTTAAAGGGAAATGGAGTGATTTGACAAATTTTGTCTCACAATGTCAAATGATTTGTGATTGGACTGTGGTACCACAACATCCTAACATTCTGTTTTCAAAGAGAGTATCTGCTTACAAAAGGCCTTTCACCGGTACTGTTCACTGTCAAAGAACAGTTCATTTGGTTCCAGAAAATTAAACGTTTCTTTCTCATGGTCTTTCCAGAAGTTGACATCACTTCACATCCCCTGCTGTCCCAGGTTCCTTCTGAACTGTGGGCAAAAGGTAAATACGATGTTGGTCTCATCAAAGGGTGAGAACCTGTCATCGTGACCTCTAAGTCAGATTACAAACCCTGTCAGAAACAGTACCCTCTAAAGCATGAAGCAATTGAATGCATCAGACCTGTTTTTGAATCCCTTTTAAAAGAAGGGGTGATCGTCTTTATTCCCAGTGAAAAAGGTGAGAGTGTCATGGTGCAGCTTTGTCGGCTACACCATGCAGATATTCAGGACACCTAGTTGTGCTGCTTAATGCTGCTGGTCAAGTTCTGGTTCCAAGTCTCCCCTCTGCCGTGCTGCTGGTCAAGTTCTGGTTCCAAGTCTCCACTCTGCTGTGCTGCTGGTCAAATTCTGGTTCCCAAGTCTCCATTCTGCCGTGCTGAATGTCCTGCCATCAACATCCCCTGGTTCCAGTCCTGTTCAGTTTCTCTGGTCTCCTGCTTCCACTAATCATCATCTTCAATAATCTCACAAACTGAGTTCTATGTGTGTAGTTGTGTTCGGGTTCATCACCAAAACCATGACAAAGAGACCAGGGCAAGACTGTTGAGTGGAGATTCATCCTAGATTTGCAAAGGGTGAATTCAGCTATAATTGGACGAACACCCGTACTACCGAACCCTACCACGATCTTGTCGCAGATTCCTTTGGATACTGCATTTTACTCTGTCGTTGACTTGTCCAACGCTTTCTTCAGTGTGCCAGTCCAGAAGGACTCGCAGTAATGGTTTGGTTTCCAATTCGAAGGGAAACTTTACACTTATACACGTCTGGTCCTAGGCTACACAGAAAGTCCGACTATCTTTAATGCAGCTTTGAAAGCTAGTCTAGACTCTGCAACTGCGTCCAGGTTTTACGCTGGTCCAGTATGTTGACGACTTTCTTCTTTGTAGTCCCACAAAAGAGCAATGTAAAGAGGACACAGTTGCTCTGTTAAAACACCTCCATTCTGAGGGACACAAAGTTTCTCTATCTAAGCTGCAGTTTGTGCAGCCTCAAGTAACCTTTTCGGGTCATCACATCTCTTCAGAGGGCAGGACCCTATCACCTTAACGTGTGGCGGCAGTTCAAAACATCCTTAAGCCTGTCACAAAGAAGCAGCTTCTGTTTTTCTTGGGAATAACATCTTACTGCAGAAACTTTGTTCCAAACTAGTCATTGCTGGAAGCTCCTCTGAGTGCCATCATGCATGGTAACGGTCTTCAGCCGGCTGATAAGCTTACTTGGACATCTGAAACTGAGTCTGCTTTTTCTCAGCTTAAATTAGCTTTACAGCAGGCGCCTACTTTGGGCCTTCCGGACCCCAGAAAATCCTTTGTTCAGGCTGTTGATGAGAAACATGGATGCATGACCTCTGTCCTCATGCAGGACCATGGTGGGAAATTGAGACCAGTATTATTCTGGAAAACTGGATCCAATTGCGGCAGGACTGCCTGGCTGTCTTAGAGCAGTGGCTGCTGCTGAGCAGGCTGTTTTAGCATTACGTGACATTGTGGGCTATTCTGAACTAACAGTGCTTATGCCTCACAACGTTGCCATCATTCTTCTAGAACAAAAGACTTCACATCTTTCTGCAGCGCGCTGGCTGAGGTAAACTTCAATCTTACTGGATTTGCCAAATATCACCGTGAAGAGGTGCAATGTGTTAAATCCAGCTACACTTCTTCCCACTCCTGAGGATGGGGAACCGCATAACTATGTGCCCTGCTGGAGGAAGTTTGCACACCCCAACCTGATCTTTCTGATGTTCCGGTGGAGAATCCAGATTTGCAGTTGTTTGTTGATGGTTCGGCTTACAGGGATCCCACCACTGGTGAGAATCCAGTGGGATTTGCTGTTTGCTCTTCGCATGGGACCCTGTTTTCTGGTTCTCTTCCAAAGCACTTTTCAGCGCAAGCGGCTGAACTGGTGGCGCTGACTAAGGCCTGCAAGTTGGCAAAGGGGAAGATGGTAAACATCTTTATGGATTCCCAAAACAGATTTGGTGTGGTTCATGACTTTGGTGGTGGAAAAATAGGACGTTTTGAAATCAGATGGAAAGCAAATTCTGAACTCTAAGCAGGTTGCACACTTGTTAGAGGCCATCTTTTTGCCCAAGGTCATTTCTGTGTGCCGGTATGCCGCACACTCCTGGTCTTGTGATGCTATCTTGCAGGGACACAGGAGGGCCTATGCAGCTGTGAAATGTGCGGCTGGGAAAGCTCCCCTGTTTACTGCCTTCTCCTCTTCTGAGGGCCGTGTTCTTCTTCACTCACAGACTTGAGTGCGATGTAGAGTTTTGCATCTGCTGGTAAGAGGCGGCTGTGGGCTCCTTCTGGAGCAAAATGCATAAATAACATTTGGTATGGACCGAATGATTTACCATGTTTGCCAAATTTTCCATCACTTTGCAAAGCTAACGCATGGCTTAGACCATTCCTCACACACCAGCATGACTGCTGCTTTAACACTAGAGGTCCCAGAGAATTTATTTTTATCAGAACAAGATGCATATTCTTTACATAAACCAGCGAGAATAAGATTTCCTAGAAATAGAGTGTTCGTCACCAGACCTCTAAAACAGTTTCAAGCAGATCTTTGTGATATGCAGAGTTTATCAAAAGAAAATGACGGTTACAATTATTTATTAACCGTTATTGATGTATTCTCCAAAAGAGCCTACGTCAGAGTTTTAAAAAGGAAAACGGCGTCCGATGCTGTAAAAGCTTTCGAGTCCGTGTTAAAGGAGAGTGAGATTCCAAAGAGGCTTCAAACTGACGATGGTAAAGAATTTTTCAACAAATCATTCAAAGCGTTAATGGATAAAAACGGTATTGAACATTTTTCCACGACTAGTGAAATAAAAGCCTCAGTGGTTGAGAGGTTTAATCGTACGTTGAAATCGAGAATGTGGAGATATTTTACAGCAAACAACACTCTCCGATATGTAAACGTGCTTCAGGATCTGGTCAAAAGTTACAACCACAGCTATCATTTGAGTATTAAAATGGCCCCAGTGGAAGTCACCACTAGTAACACTTTTCGGGTGTTTCAAAATTTGTAAGGGACCAATTCCAAACGCTGCACAAAACTCAAGATGGCGTTTAAGCAAGGCGACCACGTCAGAATCTCCAAGGTACGTGGAGTGTTTGACAAAAAATATGAACAGAGTTTCACGGACGAAATCTTTACAGTTACAGAAGCGTTACAGCGATCGCCTTCCGTATTCAAGGTGAAAGATTTAGACGGAGAGCCCGTCCGAGGTTCTTTATACACGGAGGAGCTTCAACAGGTAAAAATGTCGAAAAACAAAATGTATCAAATGGGTGAAATATTGGGCAAACGCACCGTTCGGGGGGTCAGACAGGTCTTAGTACGATGGAAAAATTGGCCTGAGAAATTCAACACTTGGGTGAAAGCTGATGACCTGCGTGATGTATAAAACAAGGTGCTGCTCTCCGGAGGGTTGACATTGCACCATGGATCGCATGGCCGAGGACCAAGGGTTTCATCTGACGCTACCATCCAATGCAAGTGTTGATGTTTTTAAGGATAATAGCATATCTAGTTTCCGGGTGGATTTAGCCGAACCTATTAATTTACAAGGTCACTGGCAAGTGGCTTTAACGGAGGTTTCATACCCTCACACATGGCATAAAGTCCCCTCAGAAAATGCTTATTTTGAATGTGGGAAAGCAGACGAGGAAAGATACCAACGCGTACAGATTGGAAAAGGATACTACACTAATTTGAATCAGCTTATCACAGAGATTGAAGCCCATCTGAGAAAGATAGATTCTGATATTTATTTCAAAGTCAACCGCACGGCCAACGTACTCCAATTTCAAGCCGGAGCTCAGAACCACCTACGTTTTCCCGCTGCAATTGCATACATGTTTGGAATGGAACCCGGAAAATGGGTCAAATTCGACCACTGGCACGCCCCTATTGATTTTAGGGCCGGGTTCTACCATCTGTTTTTATACAGCGACGTTGTTGCCTCACAGATGGTGGGTGACATTCATGCACCGCTATTGCGAACCGTTCAGGTCCGAGGTTCTTTTGGGGATATTATAACTGAAATCTTCCATAAACCGTACTATATTCCTGTTGCCAAGAAACACATTGAAAATATACAAGTTGAAATTAAAACGGATCAGAACACCCTGGTGAAATTTACATACGGAAAGTGCAGTGTGAAGCTGCATTTCAGACCCGCTGCCTCACATCGAGCGTTTAGATGAAAACACAGGACTGCGGCTGAAATCATTCATAGCAGTGCTGTCAGTCGTATCAGCACCGCTTAAGCGCTGTAAAACGTGAGAAGGAAAAAAGTAAAAAATCAAGAAAACATGGTTTTCCTGAGAGAGGACCCACACCGTTTCATCTCCTATTACCAAAGCCAGGTCGGGGGCGCTTTACCATGTTTCTATGGCGCTCCCGTTATGTACGGGCGGGGGATCGGATCCATATTTTCAAAACTATTCCGTTTCGTATCGCCCCTAGTTAAATCCGGCTTCGCAATAGCGAAACCCCATCTGAAAAGGGCGGCCACAAACATTGCTTCAGACGTCATAGGTAAAGCAATGACCAAAATAACAGGTGTGAATAACCAGGAGGGGTCAGGGGTGATGGTTTTGTCGAGAAGGGCTAAAAAGAGACCTCCCGGGCAATGTGTTTGGCGCTCACATAAACTCGCACCGCGGAAGAAGAAGAAGCCAGTTCGCAACAGCAAGCCTAGGAGTAGGAAGTCTGCTGCGAGCAAGGATATATTTAACTGATTTAGTATTTTCATTAAAAAAACAATCATGGCTCTTTTACATCAGAAATCATCAGAATGTACCCTGGCCGAACTCGATCTTTTCACGGTCCCTATGACTCAACTATCTGTGGAAGATAAGATTTACACCGAAATACTACCTGTGTCAGCTATTACAGACACGGGGCCTATTGAGTTCTTTATCCCCGGAGATGGAGAAAAATACCTGGATTTGAACGACACCTTGCTGCACGTCCGTCTAAAAATTACCAACGCAGACGGGAGCAACCTAGCTAATGATGCAGCCGTCGGACTGATAAATTACCCTCTGAATACAATGTTCAGTCAATGCGACGTTATTCTGGGAGATAGGTTAATTTCACAGAGTAGCGCGACTCATCCTTACAGGGCAATGATTGAAACTTTACTCAATTATTCGGAAGACACTTTAAAGAGTCAATTTAGCGCAGGTCTCTTTTACAAAGATACAGCTGGAGCAATCGATTCTATTGTTACATCAGATGGTCCTAACTTAGGTATGAACCGCAGAGCTCCATTCACCGCTAATTCAAGGGAATTACACCTGATGGGACTGCTTCACGCTGATATATTCTTTTGCGAAACACTCCTATTGAACTCTGTCGACATGAGAGTTAAATTGACCAGAGCTAGCGATGCATTCTCTTTGATGGGGCCTCGTGATTCAACCTTCCGACTGAAAATTCTAGGGGCTTCTCTATTTGTGAAAAAAGTTTCAGTCTCCCCGGCTATCCCGTTGGGCCACGCTTCAGCATTAATGAGGGGAAACGCCCTATATCCACTTTCCCGTGTGAACGTGAAAACATATTCCATCCCAGAAAATTCCAGGATATGTACACAGGAGAATCTGTTTTTGGGCACCCTACCCAGATATGTAGTTTTAGGCTTGGTGGACCACGAAGCCTTCACAGGCAGGAGAAGCATGTCCCCTTTCAACTTTAAGCATATGGATGTAGAATATTTAGCTCTCTGCAAAGACGGCAGACAGGTGCCAGCCAAAGCGTTTCAACCTCAATTCAACGATGGTATTTCAGTGAGGGAATATTACAACATGTTCACCGCTACAGGTCATCATTTAAAAGACCTTCCTTTGAGCATCGCTCGAGAGGACTTTAACAAAGGTTACTCCCTGTTTGTTTTTAATCTCAACCCGAGCGAGGACGCTGATGCTCTGTCCCCGGTGTGTAATGGGAATTTGAGACTGGAAATGAGGTTCAGAGTTCCTCTGCCTCACACGACCACCCTGGTTGTGTACGCCTGTTACGATTCAATTTTGGAAATCGACTCAAAAAGGCAGGTCTTGGTGGATTTTTATTAAAAACATGAATAACCACGAAATCGAGAATTTGATGCATCATCTCCTGGGGGATTTATTTCACGGCGTCTGGGCATCTGATCAGCTCCCCCTACTGAAACCCACGTACAAAGGACCGGCTTATTTCATCGTAAACACTCATCCTTCACACATGCCTGGAGAACACTGGCTAGCTTTGACTTTGGAAGAGAATGATCAAGCCACCTTTTTCGACTCTTATGGATTCAGTCCTGATTTTGAATTTTATCCACCAAGCATAGTGACATTTTTGAAAGATAGATCCTCAAAAATATTGTATCATAATCATCAACTTCAAGACACTCTATCCGTCGTGTGCGGCCATCACTGTGTTTATTATCTGTGTCATAAAGCCTGTGGGCTTTCAGTGCATGACATATTGGCTACCTACCACGATGACGTTTATGAAATTGATGTCATGGTATATGATTTTGTGAAAAAGTATCAGAATTGTAATAAAAATAGGGCCTCGTGCTCGTTTATTCACGGAACCTGCTCTTTACAAATGTTTAAAGATTGTTACAAGTTGTAACTTGTCTAAAATAAAAACACTTTTCACATGAATAATTTGAAACAATAAAGTTTTCTTTATTACAAATCCATTTCTCCAGTTTTTATTTCATACAGACTTTTAGGGTGAAAATTTCAACCATGCAGGGGTTTTGTTGACTCTCTTGCTTCGCGCACGGCCGTTTTCAGGGGCGGGATGCTCAAAGTCTATTCTGGAGAATTTAGGGGACAACACAAATTTTCCTTTTCGTTTCACGACGGGCTTATCTTTGTTCTTCTCCGATACATCTGTTTCTGCCATGCCTCTGTATTGGTCACAAGCTTGCGGATTACTGACTGATGACACGGGGATGTTTAACTCCTTCAAGACAGCCATTAACGGGATCCGACCTACAGGTTCCTGGCTGTGTGTTTTCCTCTTAAAAGGGAGCAAAAGATTTTTCAACAAATCAACCAAATGTGAGCCCCCCATCACACGATCGCGGTAAACAAATTCCCCTTTCGAAGTCCAACTCGTACCGACTTGCATTAACCTTTTCAGTATGTATTCAGCATTTTTGCGATCTCTGTTAGGCAGAGCTCTTAAAACCTCGATAGCGGTCTGATCCAATTCAGCAGGAGAGGCTGTAAAACCGTTAGAACCAGAGCCAGAGTCCGCCTCATTATTTCCAGGCACAGGGTCACGTTGCACATTTAAAGTCACCTGGGGTTCGTCCAGCTGACCCTGCTTCATCAGAGTGAGATATCTCTGCAGCAGAGCGTTGTACCTTTTAATTTTTTCATAAGAACTCAGTCCCTGTTCATTCAGAATCTCTCTCATTTTAGAATCCAAATCCTCTTCGGGCGTCTGTCTGATGGAAGGCTCTGACGGGATCAAACGTTTGAACTGATGTGGTGAAACGAGATACATCTTTTGCGCAGTCCTAAGAGACATTTTCTCTCATCTCCTGATGACACCTCCAAACACCTCTCCTAATAAAGGCGCGAAGACGCTCAGCAAGGGAAGAATAAACCCGCCTCTCTGATTTTTCAGAACCGACTGCTTGCTTTTTAAACCGGTTCTTTTATCAGCCAGCAGTCTGATGATGTTTTTCTGCTTTGCCAGTTTTTTAGTGTTGAAAAGGAGATATTTTCACGCTACCTTTTAGGACATTTAGAGCTATTTCACATAAGGCTTTAAGAAAGTGGGGTGAGCAGTGGGTTAGAATGTCCTTACGTTTCTGAGGCGTTGCTTGACAGAGCGCTCTGAATAAGGGAACATTTCTTTTTTTACGCAAGATGACATGATAAATTAATACAATTTAGGAACATACACAGTTTGCCACTGACCTGGGAGCATTCCAGTTCTCAGTCTGAAACGACCTGGACAAGTGGGAGTCAGATCCACGATTAAATACCCATGAGGATCTTTGGTCGCGTCTTGAAAACTCTCCATAAAGAAAGTTTTCTCTGACGAAAATATCTGACGGGCTAAGATATTCAGTTGCAGTTTATCTCTGGGGTTTTTAAACAGCACCATATAATTAGCATTTAAACTAATTGTACGGCTGTATTTACATCGATGAAAGACATTCTGGCTTAACATTATAACACTCATATTTTTATGATGTCTATATTGAGTGAAAATTTTCACCACTTCCGGATGGTCCGAAGCCTCGAAAATTACATCGTCTAAAATAACCAAATGATTTTGATCAGGAGGAAACAGATTTTCATCATCAAAAGAATCAGGTAGTCCTTCGATGATTTTAATCTTTTTATTCATTTTCTGCAATTCAGAATACATACTTTGGCTTGGCTGTGTTATTTGGCTTGGCTGACTCCACTGGCTGACGTCACTTCCTGTTTGCGGTAAGGCGTATTGTATTCAATTCAATTCAATTCAATTCAATTTTATTTATATAGCGCCAAATCATGAAACATGTCATCTCAAGGCACTTTACAAAGTCAAGTTCAATCATATTATACAGATTGGGTCAGATTATACAGATTGGTCAAAAATGTCCTATATAAGGAAACCAGTTGATTGCATCAAAGTCCCGACAAGCAGCAGTCACTCCTGGGGAACCGTAGAGCCACAGGGAGAGTCGTCTGCATTGTACATGGCTTTGCTGCAATCCCTTCCTGTTTTCACTGCGTGAGCAACGGTTTGTTGCTCCAGATTCTCTCGCTTTTATCTTTAATCTCTTTGCTGTAACATCTGTTTCTAACACATAAGCACTTTTAAAACATTTTCTGCTGCTGCACATCACGCTTGGGAACTCCTCGTGTTTCACGGTTTGCTCTCTTGGCGTGGTAGAAGGGCGCTAGCCTAGCTTTAGCCTAGCCTAGCTTTAGCTCTAAAATGGCTTCCTCTCCTACTACAGGGTGTCTACAAGTATAAACAAGTTAAATTTAATACTTTTTAAGACCTTTTAATACCACTTTTAAATGAAATTTAAGACCAAACGTACGATGGAAATACAAATCAAAATGACTGTTGAGTTTAAGAACATCGACTAAATGTGTGTAATGCGAAAAGACAAACATGTCATTACAGTCCCATGAACAAATGCTTATAAAATCAAGTAAATATATAAAATACTGTTCCTTCAGAACAAAAATAAATAAAACAGGGGTTGCGGGGGTTGCTGGAGCCTTTTTCCTGATATAAAATAATTGCAGCCGTCCAGTGGTTTCAGGGGCTTTCGTGCTCTCTCGTGTGTACTGGCCTGCCGTGTTTATAAAGCAGCTGTGTCGCGGTACGAAACCCTTGGCCAGCATTTCACAGACTCGCTCCGTCCCTTCAGGCTTTTGCCGTGTGGATCTGGCAATCTGATACCATCAACCATCAACTTACTCTTAAAACGATCTTGTGCTACGTTATCTGAAGAAGAAAAATACGTGGAGAACTCGTCAGTTTCTCTGTTTGCGTCCGCCATTGTGTTTGCCTTTTGCCAACCAGTCCGGCGTGCATGCGCGAAAAACCCGCATCAAAACAATAACAATGAACTACCCTATAGGCCACCGCTGCGATGCCGGTGTTATACATTTAGATGTACATTTGCCAAAAAACGCACCCCTGCTATTTTACTGAAATATACACTTGTAGCTGATTTAACATTTCCTACATGTTTACAAATGTGTTCTAAGCTACCAGTATGAATTTCATGAGTCTGGGACAATTTTTAGATTAAAAACATAGGGGGTGCATTTTTCGGCAGCCATTTGCCAAAAAACGCACCCTCTGCTATCTATGAGGGGTTGGCACTTGTATGACTTTATTCCTGTATATCCATGTGTAGTTAAAGGATAAGGGTCAGCAAATGCAAATTCTGCCCGTTAAAACAATGACAGGGCAATTGTTGCTCTATGATCTGAAGCCCCATTTGGAACTTTTAAACAGGCTTTTGAAGAACTTTGATAATTTGCTGCTGTAATATTATAGAATTTTCAGAATAAAAAGCTAGCAGATGTGCGTAATCAAAAAGAATATCATAAATACAAGTATAGAGCATTAAGTATTGTTAGAAAGGTCATGCTATATTTTGGAAAAATACATTATTGTATGAGTTAAGTTCTTTTCCGTTTTATGTCTCTTTCTTTGTAAGTTTGAAATGTCCCATGCCCCTGAAAGCACCATAGCTTTCTGACAGTCGCGAATGCATCACACTGGTCTATGAACGCTGTGCTGTTTACTGTAGAAGCAGTCTGATCTTCCGTTTAAGAAAAAGCTTTGCAGTTTCAAAACTCACGTCGGTTCTCACGGTTTATTGTTGTATGTGAATGACGAGAGACCACAACAAATAAATCAGCCGTACCTCAGATAAAAACTTTGGATTTAATGGTGTTCATTAAACCCGTACTTTTGTAAACGAATCTGCCAAATAAACACCGTTTTTTTCACATAAGAGGTATATATATAAACGTTTTGATATCACTAATATAAGAACAAGTAACTCCGTTGGTCACATTTTAATCTGTTTTCTTCGTCGATATTCAGCTGTACAGAGCGAGGCGCGCTCCCGTGACACCGGCCGGCCGGCGGGGTTCGCGCACCGCTGCGGTTGCTGTCACGCATTTTCCCGGCTCGTCCACCGGGCGATTCACACGAACGCGTTTGGCGTGTGTTGTTCCACAGTTCTACCAGTAAAATGGGCGCCTGGACATCCTCTTGCGATAGTTTAACAGCTGAAAAGTCGGTCATATCGTTGTTTCTGTTGCATGTGTAACGGCTGGTTGCTACGTGCGCTCTCACACCATTTGTCCTACCTTAAAGGCAAGGAGCGTTGCTCATAAGATGGTGACGTCACGTGCGTACCGCGCCAACAGTGCTCGGTCTGTGGCTGATGACGTGTCACAAGTACACGAGCCTGCTCAAGAACGCATATTGAGAAACGGCCATCGACAACGCAGCGCATAGGCTACCGGAAAAAATATTCGACCTAGCAGAACAGATTGCCCGTATTTTCACGGTGACGTGACACACCAATATTTAAGACCCATGCAAAATTAATTTAAGACAATTTAATACTTTTCAAGGCCTTATTTTGAGGAAAATTGATTTACGACTTTTTAAGACTTTTTAAGGACCCGCGGCCACCCTGTACTATTACTTCAGCTTCTCCGTCTCTGACTAAGTCTCCTCTTATCTCCTGCTGTCTGTGTCAGATATTTAGCTATTCCTCTGGCTCCTTTAGTGATAATGGTACTTGTAATAAGTGTAGTGTTTTTGTAGCTTTGGAGGCGAGGGTGTCAGAATTAGAGTCCCGGCTCCGTGCTATGGAAAGACCAGCTGATAGCCGCCCCTCTGCTAGCGCGGAGCCACATAGACCTAGCGTTAGTTCACTTAGTGGTCCTCCAGAAGCACCCGAGCAGCCGGGTAAGCAGGCCGGCTGGGTGACAGTTCGTAGGAAGCATAGCTCTAGATTTCAGCCCCCAGTTCACCACCAACCCGTCTGCGTTTCAAACAAATTTTCCCCACTCAGCGACACACCCGCTGAGAAGCCGACCCTGATTACTGGGAGCTCAATAGTCAGAAACGTGGCACTAGAGACACCAGGGACCATAGTTAAATGCCTGCCAGGGGCCAGAACGGGCGACATAGAATCTTACCTAAAACTGCTGGCTAAGGATAAGCGTAAATACAGTAAGATTGTTATTCACGCTGGCGGTAATGACACCCGGTCACGCCAATCGGAGGTCACTAAAGTTGGTGTTGCTTCGGTGTGTGAGTTTGCTAAAGCAATGTCGGACTCCGTAATTTTCTCTGGTCCCCTGCCTGATTTGAACAGTGATGACATGTTTAGCCGCATGTCATCATTCAACCGCTGGTTGTCTAGGTGGTGTCCTGAAAACGACGTGGGCTACATTGATAACTGGAGAACTTTCTGGGGAAAACCTGGTCTGATCCGGAGAGACGGCATCAATCCTACTTTGGATGGTGCAGCTCTTCTTTCTAGAAATCTGGCCGGATTTATTAGTCCTCCTAAATGCTGACAACCCAGGGTCCAGACCAGGAAGCAGAGCCGTAGTTTAACACACCTCTCTGCAGCTTCTGTACTGTTACCCATCCATTATCCTATTAAGATGGTGTCTTTCCCACGGCCAAAACTTAACAGATCAAAAACTTATCTAAAAGGAACAAATCATAAAAACCTAATAAAAATCAATACGGTTCACCTTGAACCTAAAAATAAAACAATTAAATGTGGTCTATTGAATATAAGGTCTCTCCCTCCAAAGACTTTGTTAGTTAACGAATTGATTTCTGATAAACAGATTGATTTGTTTTGTCTCACAGAAACCTGGCTACAAGAGGACTACGTTAGTATAAATGAGTCAACTCCCTCCAATTATTCAAATTTCCACATTCCCAGATCTGTGGGAAGAGGAGGAGGAGTGGCAACCATCTTTCAGTCTGATTTATTAATTAGTCCCAGGCCAATTAATAACTACAGTTCTTTTGAACATTTAACCCTCAGTTTCCCTCATCCAAACTGCAAAGCAATAAAACCTCTTCTGTTTGTTGTTTTGTATCGTCCACCAGGCCCTTACACTCAGTTTTTGGATGAGTTGTCAGATTTCTTATCTGATTTGGTGTTAAATACTGATAAGGCTATTATAGTGGGTGATTTTAACATCCATGTTGACACAGAATGTGATAACCTTAGTGTAGCCTTTAAAACTATCCTAGATTCAATTGGTTTTGCTCAAAATGTGCATAAACCGACGCACTCTCGGCTCCATACTTTAGACCTTGTGCTGACATATGGCATTGATTGTGAAGAATTAAATGTATTTCCTCACAACCCTGTCCTGTCTGATCATTTTTTAATAACATTTGAGTTTAATCTAACTGAATTCTCCACCCCCAAAAGAGGGTTCCATTATAGTAGATTTTTATCGGATAATTCTGTATCAAAACTTAAAGAGTCTGTCCCCTTTTTAATATCCTCAGTATTGCAGAAATGCCCTGTAGATGGCAGCATTGCTGTTTCTTCCCATTCACAAATCGATACCTTTGCTAACAATGTGACTTCCTCATTGCGTTCTGCATTAGACAATGTAGCTCCCTTGAAAAAGAAGGTGATTATTCACAGGAAGCTGGCTCCTTGGTTTAATTCAGAGCTGCGTTCCTTGAAGCACAATGTTAGGAAATTGGAGAGAAAATGGCGCTCTACACACCAAGAGGAATCCTACTTAATCTGGAGGGACAGACTATTGTTGTATAACAAGACCCTCCGCAGAGTTAGAGCAGCATATTTTTCATCATTAATTGAAGAGAATAAAAATAATCCTAGATTTCTCTTTAGTACAGTTGCCAAACTTACCCAGAGCCACAGCTCTGTTGATCCATCCATTCCCTTAGCTCTTAGTAGTAATGATTTTATGGGATTCTTCATAAATAAAATTGATGCCATTAAAAATAAAATAATTGGCATCCTCCCAAACATGATTACCTCGTCCTCAGTAAGTGAGGCAGCATTGGAGGAATCTTTAGAATCTGTGCAGTGTTTGAACTGTTTAGAAGCAGTAGAGCTTTCTGAGCTATCTAAAATTTTAGCTTCATCTAAACCTTCTACCTGTATGTTAGACCCAATCCCAACCAAGTTGTTTAAGGACATATTCCCTTTGATCAGTGGCACTATTTTAGACATGATTAATCTATCCTTAGTAAATGGATATGTACCACAGGTTTTGAAAGTAGCTGTTATTAAACCTTTACTTAAGAAACCTTCTCTTGATCAAGATGAGTTAGTAAATTACAGACCTATATCTAATCTTCTTTTCTTATCTAAAATTCTTGAGAAAGTAGTTGCTAATCAACTTTGTGAACATTTACAAAGTAATGACCTACTTGAGGAGTTTCAGTCAGGCTTCAGAGCTCATCATAGCACTGAAACAGCTCTGGTGAAGGTCACTAATGATATTCTCATGGCCTCAGATAATGGACTTGTGTCTATACTTGTCCTGTTAGATCTCAGTGCTGCGTTTGATACAGTTGATCACAATATTCTCCTACAAAGACTTGAACATACTGTAGGGATTAAGGGGAAAGCATTAGGCTGGTTTAAATCTTATCTGTCAGACAGATTCCAATTTGTTCATGTTAATAATAAATCTTCCTCAAACTCTAGGGTCACCTGTGGAGTACCACAGGGTTCAGTCCTTGGACCAATTCTCTTTACTATATATATGCTTCCGATAGGCAAAATTATCAGGCAGCATGGGATTAATTTCCACTGTTATGCTGATGATACTCAGCTATATTTATCCATAAATCCTGATGAATCCAATCAATTACTTCGACTGCAGTCATGTCTTGATGACATCAAAAGCTGGATGACTTTAAATTTCCTGCATCTAAATTCTGACAAGACCGAAGTTTTAATCTTTGGGCCAGAGTCCTCAAAAAATAAACTTCTTAACCAATCACTTAATCTGGGTGGCATTAACCTGGCCTCTGGTAATAAAGTAAAAAATCTTGGTGTTATTTTTGACCAAGACATGTCATTTAAATCCCATATTAAACAGGTTTCCAGAGTTTCCTTTTTTCACCTCCGGAATATCGCCAAAATTAGAAACATTCTGTCCAGGAGTGATGCTGAAAAACTGGTCCATGCATTTGTTACTTCAAGGCTGGACTATTGTAATTCTTTACTATCAGGAAGTCCACAAAATGCAGTTCAAAGCCTTCAGCTGATCCAAAATGCTGCAGCAAGAGTTCTGATGAAAATCAACAAGAGGGATCATATTTCTCCAATTTTAGCTTCCCTTCATTGGCTTCCTGTTAAATCAAGAATAGAATTTAAAATTCTTCTTCTAACATATAAAGCTCTTAATAATCAAGCTCCATCATATATCAGAGCTCTGATTACCCCGTATGTTCCTAACAGAGGACTTCGCTCTCAGACCGCAGGTCTGCTGGTGGTTCCTAGAGTCTCTAAAAGTAGAATGGGAGGCAGATCCTTTAGCTATCAGGCTCCTCTCCTGTGGAACCAACTCCCAGTTTTGGTCCGTGAGGCAGACACCCTGTCTACTTTTAAGACTAGGCTTAAAACTTTTCTTTTTGACAAAAATTATAACTAGTGACTCATGTTACTCTCAGCTACCTTTAGTTTTACTGCTATAGGCTTAGGTTACTGGAGTATATCAGGATCTAATTTTCTCACCATATTGAGTTCTACTGTTCTTCAATTATGCATTATGTGTTGTCATTTCTGCTTTAACTTTCTGTTCTCTCTCTTTTCTCTTCATAGTAGGTACACCTGGTCTGGCGTTCTGTTAACTGTGACATCATCCAGAGAAGACGGCTCACCCGCTACTACCATCTAATGTAGAACAGATTACTAGATCAATGTGTGCTTCTGTGCTTTTTTGTTTCTCTTGTTGTGTCTCTGTTCTGTCTTCTGTAACCCCAGTCGGTCGAGGCAGATGACCGTTCATACTGAGCCCGGTTCTGCCGGAGGTTTTTCCTTCCCGTTAATGGGTGGTTTTTCTTCCCACTGTCGCTTCATGCTTGCTCAGTATGAGGGATTGCAGCAAAGCCATGTACAATGCAGATGACTCTTCCTGTGGCTCTACGCTTCCCCAGGAGTGAATGCTGCTTGTCGGGACTTTGATGCAATCAACTGGTTTCCTTATATAGGACATTTTTGACCAATCTGTATGATCTGACCCAATCTGTATAATATGATTGAACTTGACTTTGTAAAGTGCCTTGAGATGACATGTTTCATGATTTGGCGCTATATAAATAAAATTGAATTGAATTGAATTGAATCCATCCATTCCCTTAGCTCTTAGCAGTAATGATTTTATGGGATTCTTCATAAATAAAATTGATTCCATTAAAAATAAAATAATTGGCATCCTCCCAAACATGATTACCTCGTCCTCAGTAAGTGAGGCAGCATTGGAGGAATCCTTAGAACCTGCGCAGTGTCTGAACTGTTTAAAAGCAGTAGAGCTTTCTGAGCTATCTAAAATTTTAGCTTCATCTAAACCTTCTATCTGTATGTTAGACCCAATCCCAACCAAGTTGTTTAAGGAGGTATTCCCTCTGATCAGTGGTCCTATTTTAGACATGATTAATCTATCCTTGGTAAATGGATATGTACCACAGGCTTTTAAAGTAGCTGTTGTTAAACCTTTACTTAAGAAACCATCTCTTGATCAACATGAGTTAGTAAATTACAGACCTATATCTAATCTTCTTTTCTTATCTAAAATTCTTGAGAAAGTAGTTGCTAATCAACTTTGTGAACATTTACAAAGCAATGACCTACTTGAGGAGTTTCAGTCAGGCTTTAGAGCTCATCATAGCACTGAAACAGCTCTGGTGAAGGTCACCAATGATATTGTCATGGCCTCAGATAATGGACTTGTGTCTATACTTGTCCTGTTAGATCTCAGTGCTGCATTTGATACAGTTGATCACAATATTCTCCTACAAAGACTTGAGCATACTGTAGGGATTAAGGGAAAAGCATTAGGCTGGTTTAAATCTTATCTGTCAGACTGTTATGCTGATGACACTCAGCTATATTTATCCATAAATCCTGATGAATCCAATCAATTACTTCGACTGCAGTCATGTCTTGATGACATCAAAAGCTGGATGACTTTAAATTTCCTGCATTTAAATTCTGACAAGACAGAAGTTGTAATCTTTGGGCCAGAGTCTTCAAAAAATAAAGTTCTTAATCAATCACTTAATCTGGATGGCATTAACTTGGCCTCTGGTAATAAAGTTAAAAATCTTGGTGTTGTTTTCGACCAAGACATGTCATTTAAATCCCATATTAAATAGGTTTCCAGAGTTTCCTTTTTTCACCTCCGGAATATCGCCAAAATTAGAAACATTCTGTCCAGGGGTGATGCTGAAAAACTAGTCCATGCATTTGTTACTTCAAGGCTGGACTATTGTAATTCTTTACTATCAGGAAGTCCACAAAATGCAGTTCGAAGTCTTCAGTTGATCCAAAATGCTGCGACAAGAGTTCTGATGAAAATCAACAAGAGGGATCATATTTCTCCAATTTTAGCTTCCCTTCATTGGCTTCCTGTTAAATCAAGAATAGAATTTAAAATTCTCCTTCTAACGTATAAAGCCCTTAATAATCAAGGTCCATCATATATCAGAGCTCTGATTACCCCGTATGTTCCTAACAGAGCACTTCGCTCTCAGACTGCAGGTCTGCTGGTGGTTCCTAGAGTCTCTAAAAGTAGAATGGGAGGCAGATCCTTTAGCTATCAGGCTCCTCTCCTGTGGAACCAACTCCCAGTTTTGGTCCGTGAGGCAGACACCCTATCTATTTTTAAGACTAATGTTAAAACTTTCCTTTTTGACAAAGCTTATAGTTAGAGTGGCTCATACCCTGAGCTATCTCTATAGTTGTGCTGTGATAGGCCTAGGCTGCTGGAGGACATCAGGGTCTAATTTTCTCACTCTACTGATTTCTACTGTTCTTCAGTCTACTGTTCTCCAGTGTTGCATTGTATTACATTGAAATGACTGTTGTCATTTCAGCTTTTAACTTTTTGCTCTCTCTCTTTTTCTTCATAGTAGGTACACCTGGTCTGGCGTTCTGTTAACTGTGACATCATCCAGAGAAGACGGCTCACCCGCTACTACCATCTAATGTAGAACAGATTACTAGATCAATGTGTGCTTCTGTGCTTTTTTGTCTCTCTTGTTGTGTCTCTGCTCTGTCTTCTGTAACCCCAGTCGGTCGAGGCAGATGACCGTTCATACTGAGCCCGGTTCTGCCGGAGGTTTTCCTTCCCGTTAATGGGGAGTTTTTCTTCCCACTGTCGCTTCATGCTTGCTCAGTATGAGGGATTGCAGCAAAGCCATGTACAATGCAGACGACTCTCCCTGTGGCTCTACGGTTCCCCAGGAGTGAATGCTGCTTGTCGGGACTTTGATGCAATCAACTGGTTTCCTTATATAGGACATTTTTGACCAGTCTGTATAATCTGACCCAATCTGTATAATATGATTGAACTGATTTTGTAAAGTGCCTTGAGATGACATGTTTCATGATTTGGCGCTATATAAATAAAATTGAATTGAATTGAATTGAAAACAGGTGTAAATCCAAACGATATTTACAGGAACATCATCCATAACATGGTTACAATTCTGCAAAACAGTTTTAACAAAAAAGATTTTCCACAACCACTCGGCCCTGCAAATAGAAGTGAAAAAGGGGTTTTGAATCTAGGATCAAATTTGACCTGCTGTGCTTCACGGGAAGGAGACATCCCCCCCCCCCCTCAGTTAACCTTTTAATAGCCAAAAGGAAGGGTTGTTCTGTCAGAAAAAATCCTTCTCTTGTCATACACGACACAGAGCTTTTTCTGAAATGTGGCATTTTGAAGCTGGAAGCTTCTTTTATCCCGCCTAATGGTGTGCTGTGGAGCTTGTAAGACATCCCCTGTAGAACCTTGCAGATAACCTTCCACCAGGTCTTTCACGCTGTGAAAAATTCACCCTCTCACTACACTCGTGAGTCTGAGTGATACCTTTAAACTTCATCACAACCCGTTTCTGGCTTCTGGTCCGGTAGGCGTAGCTTTTCGGACCTGCGGAAACATATTCGTCTATCGAATCACCTGAAAGTTCATCAGTCAAGTCACCAAGTAAATGTCCGAGCTCTAGGGAGGTCTGACCCGGTTTAACCACGTAGATCAGACTGTCCGTGTCAATGTACAGAACTCGCTCTTTAAGTCTTTCGAGACAGGTGTACAATTTCAGACGCGCGTGAGCAGTTGTAAAGGCAGCGATGAAGACATTATTCACCTTGTTGGGTGAAGCGATACAACGCTTGTTGTATTTCCACTGAACCATACACATTTCATCGTTCAGGAAGTGAAAGTAGCTTACTGTGTATTTACCAGAAAAAAGAAAGTTAATAAACTCTTCGGGCTCACTGACAATGCTTGTCTGAGCCAAATCGTTTCTCTGTGCAAATTTACCCCAAAAACTGTTCAGACACAATTTTGCCACCTGCCTTTTAGCCGGATTCACCTCGATCTTCCGTGCATCTAGCTGGATGCCTTGCTCACTGTAGTCTGCCACATATTTCAAACGACTTTCCTTGTCCGTAGCTTCAGCCGGGAAACCTGAAACCTCCTGTTTACCCTTGAGAAAAGTGTGGATATACGGTTTAAAGATTGAACTGCTCTGTTTTTCAAAATCCCAAACCTCAGTGATTTCAGCGAGGCTATATCCCAGCTCAAGAGCCTTACTGAATTCCACACTGACCCATACACCTGTTAACGCTCTCTCTTTGTCAGAGTGAGTGCAAGGACCCGACTGGTAGTTCATCTCGGCGCAAGTCCGGCACAGTGTGAACACCAGTTTACCGGTGGACGTCCTGTACGGCAAAACGGGAAAAAACAGACCACGAGGCGGGTACACGGTCGCCCTGATAAGCCCAAAGTAGCTACGGGGATCGTCAAAATCTTTGCAAATGATTTTGGGATGGCCTAGTAGATAGCTACAGTTTGCATTCACAAACGGATACAAAGATGTGAAATCTACATAATGAACAGACTCATTCTCTCCTGCTGTGTACCTGAGCCTAAGAGCACAAGTACGACCCCCAAACAAACCATCTCGAGGGCGAAGAGGTACAGGCGCGCTGAAACCAGTCCAGAAACCTTTTGAGACCCGAGTGTGACGCCTTCATCAAACTCCAAGTATGTTCCCACATCATCTCCACATGTACCCCATAAACCGATTCCAATACCCTGGCTCTCTCCATGGTAGCAGAGTAGATTTTTTCAAAGCAGACTCCTCTGATCGGGCATTTCTGGTCAGCTGAAAAGCAGGTGGGACAACCATGATAAAAACATCCATTGAACTCAAACACAGTCTTTACTCCCCGAATCTCTGCAAATCCATCCACATAATAAGGCCCCACTTTCATTTCACCTCGATTAAGAGAATGTTGAATGAAAATGCCCCGTTCAGCAGCTTCCCACTCCAACCATTGAATGGAAGCGTCTGAAAAAGTCTTGCACTGACGCCGATAATCCACCGGGGAAGGTATGGCTAGTGTGTTAGGAGGGAGGAAATTCGATGTGAAAACGTTCATACAAGCGGCGGCTATTGTTATGGACTTTAATGGATACACATTTGTCTCTTTAAAGAACTCTTCTCTGAATTTCACACAAGCCTTGAAAAGAATCTCAACGTCATTTTTGCAATGATAAAGAGCCTCTTTCTGAAAGTCAAAGGGGTGCTTACACGCCTCGTTGTACCAGCTGGAAAAACGTTCCTGCTCGGTGGGGTTCATGTGCTGCACAGCGTAGAAGCTGGGTGGAGGAAGCGGACATACGTAGTTTAAAGTCTTCTCAGAGGAGAACAAGTGAGAGAAAAAACCTTTAGAGTGATCAGTGAAGCCTAACGCTTTTGGTATTTGACTGAGTTTCATGGTAAGGAACGAAAGACTGTCAATGAATTTTAGGCCGTAATCAGGTTCGGTAAAACAGAGGATTTTACTTCCCTGTGTGATCAGACGAGGTTTAATGCCGAGCTGAACCATTTCACTCAGAATCAAGTATGAGTCAAACCCACGACTGTTGTGGGCTGGAAAAGAATGACCTCTGAAACGAGGTTTTCTGAAGTGGAGCAGAAAATCCCTGACACAGTTCAAACCATAAGAATACCAAACATCCCCAGCCAAAGTTTTTATGCATACAATATACGGGATGTGTTTTCCGGTTTGATCTGTAAAAGTTTCAAAGTCATAAAAAAATAGCTTATCGCGGAGTTGCGCATCAGTCAGGGTCGGTTGAATATAGCAAAGATGGTCGTTTAATGTTACATCAGCACCGTGAGACACTTTCTGACGACAGACCGTGCATTTAGTTGAACAATCGTGGGGCTTGCGCTTACCACCTGCGGCTACGTAATATAGCTTTTTACACTCAAGGCAGAACTTTGTTGTGTCGCAGTTACTTACGAGCTTCCCGAGTTTAGGTCTCAATGTGGGGTCTCTGTGTTTAGCAAAGCAGAAGGAATTACGACAGATTTGTTTACAATCTGTGCACTGTACAGGGCTGTATTGTTGGAGAGTACAATTTGAGTCGAGGCATACGGAACAGTGACCCTTACAATTATGCGTGCCAATGGTTTCGTAACCGTTAAAGCAGTAGCCACAAATGTGCCTTGAGCCTGTGAAACCTGTGAGACTCTTTATTCCATAAAAGTGGCTTTTGAACAGAAACAGGAACAACGGATTTGAACGATCTGAAAAGCCGGTTTGGAATTTACGATTCATCGCCTCCTTGTCGTCTTTAAAGAAAACAACGATCTTCCTGTTGACTATCTCTTCAAATTTATGCACATCGCTGAAAGTCACAGGAGTTTGCTCAGTGAGGCCGGCTGTCCGTTGCCACAGTGAGGCTTGGTGCATGGCTTGGGCGTCTGTAAAAGCAGGGTTACAAAGATGTGCTAGACTGGCTGCAAAGCAAAGCTGATTAGAAGCATTTTCAACAATATAGAGATGACGTCGTTTTTTATGAATCCGCTCACAGTCCAACGTTTTTGTCGCCTTGCGTTTAGCACCGCCGTGAGGGTTTCGTACAATCTGAAGTACTATTTCCAAGTTTTCAGGTCCTGGCAATTCTTCATTAGACTGTGTTAACTCGTCTAAAAATTCCAGAAATGCAGGCAGAACTGAATCACCGTCATCATTTACCTGAATGACAGCATGACGTGAAAATCCTTCCCCTCTTAATTCGAGCTGTACGATATCATTGCGTGACGCTGAATGTGCAACAGAGTCCGCCAGCTCGGTGAGATGATGATAGAACTGTGTGTAAAATTCGGCGGGGTTAGGAATTTCACCGGGCCGTGAAGCTGTCACTCTGAAAGGACGTCTTATTTCTACAGCAATAAAGCGCTCACGTTCAATGCAAGGGTTAGCAGCCGGCTGAGACTGACTCGTGCAGGGCTGATCCTGTGGGTTGGGCGCAGGAACGACAGGTACGCTCAAGCGGGGCTGTTGAGGCGATCTGGATGTGGGATTCTGCATAACAGTATGTGAAGAACCAGACCGATCATGTTCACCGCTTTCGACAACACTTTCATTTAAATGACCCCCTTGCTGTTGCTGCTGCTGCTGCGGTAACCGATCGCTTGTAGGATTAGAGGTAAATGTTTGAGAGACAGAAACGTTTAATTGATGGACAGCTTGTTCTAGTGATAATAAACGCTCATAATTAGAACCTGAGTGCGTATGACCCTGCTGCCTATCCGGTGAATTACCTGGATTTAAATCCGCAAACCCCACCCCATGCTGAACAGGTATATTTTGAAGGTCGTTAACCATTTGCGTGATTTCATTTAGAACATTTGTAACTTGTTGTTGAAACTGTAGCGAGTCGTTTAAAGATGAGATTGATAAAGAGAAAGAATCATTTAGCTCGCCAATGGCTTGTTCTAACCACAGAAAACGCTCAAAATCCCAGTCCGGATCAGTCTGCCCTTGAAGTCTGACAGGAGATCCTGGGGTAACATTTACAGATTCGGTTGCATGCTGAACAGGGAGATTCCGGAGATCATTTACAGCCTCTACAATTCCATCCAGAGCATCTCTGATTTGTTGACTAGCCATTTTTTTTTTACAGAGGTCACAACTTAGCTGGTTAACGCTACTGGCATCGACGGGTCAATCAGCTCCATCATCAAAGTCTGGCAGAAATTCAGAAGCGATGCAGCTTTCCTGCGGTAGAGGGTAGCTTGGCATCCCGTAGAAACTGGCATATGTTTTACTGTCCATGCAGCGGCTGTAATAAAAGAAAGAAAAAGTATATAATTAGATTTATCGTACATAATGAGAATTGAATAAAAAAGTATTTATTATATTACAAACAAATTCTTTGAAAGCATTGAACTTAAGATATACCTTCAATAAATGGACCAGCCGCACGCGCTTTGGTGATTAACCGGTTGAAGTCTTGGTGAACTTTCAGGACTGACGAACACAGGCTTCTGAGACTGCGCCTCTTCTTGTGTTTTCCTGTGTCACGGCGGATGACTGATGCTACTACAAATTAAAATAAGCAGACGGTGACAGAGTTTTAAAACGGGGTAATACACGAAAAGAAAAAGATGACAGAAAAGAATAAATAAAAATAGGCTAAGGGCTACACTGGGGTTTAGAACTGCAACCCTACCATTTCACTGCCAATGTGTTACCAACAGCACCACAAACTCATTGTCAACTCACCAGGGTGCTGAGCAGATGAGGCAGGACGAGACAGATCATGTGCTGCTGCTGCTGCTAGCTCGGTGTCAATATTCTTGTGTACAGACTGAATTGTTACTGTAGAAATAGTAAGCAGGGAGAGACAGCCTTTTTAAACAAGGTAGTACATGAAGAAGAAGAAGAAGAAGAAGAAATGATAAATAAATAATAATAACATATAGCATAGAACACTTGCTGGCTTACCGTCCGTCTGGCCAAATGTATCGGGATGAGGCTGCATTCCTGCCGCAAAGAGTGCTTGAGCAACAATGTCACGGTGGGTTGTTACTGTGGGTAAATGAATAAATACACTAAATGAGCCGGACTAATTCAGAAAATCAGAGTTAGTTTGAGACTTATAATAGTTAACTTACGTGCTGCAGGAAGCGTTGTTCCCCTGATTAACGTTTCGAGGGAGGCCGTGTGACGTGGTGAGCCGGGGAGCTTCCTCGGGGAAGCGAACGTGTTGCTCTGGTGTCTCTGGAGAACTTATTACAACAACTGGCCCATTATGTTCTTCAGCCCTCTGCCGCTTCGGTGTTGATGTGTTCTGAGCAGCTATTTCTTCTGGGAGCCTCCTTTTAGCTAAACTCAATCTTCCTTTACGGGGCGTATGTGGTCTGCTCGGTCCAGGCTGTATCACCGTTAGCTCTTTGTGGAACACACTCGGCTTGATTGGCTTTGGACACAATCTTTCAGCGCGGGACGTTTGCGCTCTGGTCGGTCCAGGCTGTATCACCGCTAGCTCTTTGCGGAAGTCATTCTGATTTGGCTGGTTCGGACAACCGTAATGCTCGTCAATTAACCCTTTCTCGGTAAGATCTGGAATACAGAAAAATAACAATTTGTTGAAACATAGTATTAGTATTTTAAAGATTCAGCCGATGTTGGCGCTGAAACAAATAATTAAAATATATTGTAATAACAGCAACGGAAGATATATACTTCTGCAAGCAGGTCACAATGACTGAAACTGCTATTGAAAGCCTTACCTCAGAATTCAGATTACAACACTTAAAAACCGCAGAGGCCTGCAGATGCCAGCACCAAACACAGTAATAAAAACAGTCCGCAACTAGGATTTAGGTGACTTAAACAGACAACCATTTACCTGACTCCGCCAGATAGATTTGCTCCGCATATCCATCTGGAAACCTTCCGTTGAAGTAATTTTGGGAAGGGGCGAAAATACTGGTTAGCTGATTGGCCTATGTTGGTGATAGACGGGCCAAATGAACCAATCAGATTCGTCGTCGCTCTGTTACGAGCGACGACAAAAACACAACCACAAGCCAAGCTACTCTTGCTGCTGCAGGTAAAGGCTCGTTAGATCAGCAAAGAAATACTCTGTAATTCCGATAAAACTTGCTCGATAGCCACGCTAACGCTAGTTTCATCGGCTGAAGCCGCCATGTTCTTTAGACTGAACTGTCACACTTCTCGTTGCGTCACACCTCAACCCGCCTCAAAGCCAACGCTGATTGGACGTTTGTTTGGTGAACGGCTCCAAATTTTCTTTAACGGAGAGTAGCCAGACTGATCTGCGAGTGAAACCTTGAAAGCTCGCGAGATCAGGATGGTCTCACGAGGCTAGACAACCATAGCCCCTACAGCAGAAATAAAACAGTTAAAATACCTTATAAAGCGACTACAGCTGACAGATATCTGTAAACCATGTGTTGAATGCTGGCTACATTTAGCTTCACCACCAGATTTATGCTAAAACACTTAAAAATACTTCACAGGGTAACTTGAATAGACAACCATAGCCCCCATCCAGCTGAAATAAAACACCGTTAAAAATACCTTATAAAGCAGCTAAAGACAAAATTAAAGTTAAAACCCTTAAAACAGCAGAGGCGTGTAGTTACCCGCTTCAAACACACAAAGCCCAGCTAGCAAACAATGAAGCAAATACAATAGAAGCAGGTAACTTGAACAATAAAAGTGCTAGCCCTTGTGCTAAACACAGCTTTTTACCTCTGAATTCGTGCTAAAACCCTTAAAACAGCAGAGGACTGTAGCTGCCCGCTTCAAACACACACAAGGCCCAGCCAGCCAGCCAGCAGAGAATAAAACTCAGTTAAAAATACCTTATAAAGCGGCTAAAGATAAAATTAAAGCAGTAACTTACCTGTGAAAATCTCGTTGTACTCCTGGGTCGACGTCAATCTCGCATTATGGACCTGGGCTGCTGGAATAGATGAAGAACGACCTCCGGACATGATGCACGTTTAAGCCGCCTGTGTCTCTGAAAGGGTGTTCACTGGACGCCTTATAGCAAAGGTTTGAATTGAGGGCGGGATTCACGCAGGTACCCCCAGGTAGCCGAAACAATAGCCACATCGTCTGATCGCTAAACCACGCCAGCGACATGTTTACTAGGCCTGGATGTTGCGACAGCTGTACACTAGCATAATCGACCATCTCCTCAGCATTGTTTACACATTGTTTCGTCACGACCCCGCCTAGTCTCACAGCCCGTATAGGTGTTTGAAATAGCACCTTGCACGGTGCAGGGCGGAAAAACATCCTTTGAATTCTACAGACGGCAGGATGTGTCCCGCTGGTTTTAAAAATTGTCTGAATAAGGCGCTTCCTGGGCAATGTTGATGGAAAAAGGCGCAATCCTTTCACGTCACGGTCCCCGCCTGTCTCGCCACCCCGAAACGGTGCTTGTTACAACACTTACTCTGTGTGGGGCGGAAAACCATCCTTTAAATTCTACAGACAGGAAGGATCATGCTGGGTTTAAACTGACCATGCCGTCTCGAAAGTCTGACCGAATAAACTTTGATCTGATGTGGATTGCAAAAGATGCAGCGGTGTCTGGAACTAGCGGTGCGGCTAGTGGAGCAAAACTCCTCCCCTAACAGACCAGCTGAACCGCTCACATTCAATTCAGTGTCCTGAGGAGGGCTGTCGGGGATTTCTCTGCTTTTTAGCTGTGCCGCGTAGAAGCTGGTCCGCTCTGTAAAATGCTTTTAAGTTAAGAGCTTACCGACTGCTTAGAGGAGGAAAGTGAAGAGAGAACCAGTCTTGCAGCAGTTATTAGCTGAGCTTGGTTGTTGTCAAACCCAAATTCCATCATAACGTTTGGTTATAAGAAAACCCCAGAAAAAACACATCTCCTGACCATGGAGATAATGCATAAATGAATTACGTAATTAAAATGATTAAAAACAATAATAAATATATAACTATAATTGATATAATAATTAAAAATAATAATATTTTAAGCGCGGTAGAAGGGAGGGGGTTTCCGAGGGCCGGGACAGCGCCCCCTGGAGGTAGAAAGCGGAACTTACAGGGACAGTAGAAGGTGGGGCTTCCGGTTAAGGAAGGCGGGACTTTCGCCGGAAGTTGAAGGCGGGACTTCCGGCTGTCACTTTTTGAAAGGTGTGAAATGTGGCCGTGGTTTGAGTTTGATTGAAGGGTACTTTATAATTTTTTCACATGGTCCAGGAACCTCAACAATGGTTCACTGACTAAATATGTTCCGGCTGTTCCTTGTGCTCTTTGCTAGTTAGGACTGAGTTTCATGTACAAAAACATGTTTCCATGAGAATTAATTTTCACAAGTCAGTGTGATTAACTTGTCATTGATCTTGTCATTTCATTGTCTTTTCCGGTCCAAAACTGAGAATCTATTAACATAAAAGCAAGTGAGATGAAATCCAACATTACTTTAATTCAGGATCGTATATGAAAATGCTGTGCGATAAACTTGAAAAATATATTTTTTCATGGTTACTCCATTACTTTTGACTTTGGAAATTGCCTATTATAGATTTTCTGTTGAATAGAAATTAGTTGATCGACTGGATCATACAAGCAGTTCTACTTTTTTTTTCTGAAACCAGTCAGCAATTTCCTTGTATGTGTGTTTGTGACCATTGTCTGGCTTTGAAAACCACACTCATTTCCGCTTACATATTCTTACAAATGAATGCCCCAGTACATTCCTACCATCGTCCCTCCTTCAGCTATTGAAAGGGTTTTAATGTAATGCAGCAGAACTGGTCAGAGCACCTGGTCCAGGAACCTCAACAATGGTCCACTGACTAAATATGCTCCGGCTGTCCCTTGTGCTATTTGCTAGTTAGGACTGAGTTTCATCTACAAAAACAGGTTTAATGTTGTTGCGCTTTGCTTAATGTTGTTGCGCTTTGCTTAATGTTGTTGTGTTTTCCTTAATGTTGTTGCGTTTTCCTTAATGTTGTTGCGCTTTCCTTAATGTTGTTGCGTTTTCCTTAATGTTGTTGCGCTTTCCTTAATGTTGTTGCGCTTTCCTTAATGTTGATGCGTTTTCCTTAATGTTGTTGCGCTTTCCTTAATGTTGTTGCGCTTTCCTTAATGTTGTTGCGTTTTCCTTAATGTTGTTGCGCTTTCCTTAATGTTGCGCTTTCCTTAATGTTGTTGCGCTTTGCTTAATGTATTTGCCCGTCCGTCCGTCCGTCTTCTTCCGCTTATCCGGGGTCGGGTCGCGGGGGTAGCAGCTTCAGTAGGGAGGCCCAGACGTCCCTCTCCCCAGCCACTTGGGCCAGCTCCTCAGGAGGAATCCCAAGGCGTTCCCAGGCCAGCTGGGAGACATAGTCCCTCCAGCGTGTCCTGGGTCTTCCCCTGGGCCTCCTCCCGGTGGGACGTGCCCGGAACACCTCACCAGGGAGGCGTCCAGGAGGCATCCTGACCAGATGCCCGAGCCACCTCAACTGGCTCCTCTCGACGTGGAGGAGCAGCGGCTCTACTCTGAGTCCTCCCCGGATGACTGAGCTCCTCACCCTATCTCTAAGGGAGAGCCCAGACACACTACGAAGAAAACTCATTTCAGCCGCTTGTATCCGGGATCTCGTTCTTTCGGTCACGACCCAAAGCTCGTGACCATAGATGAGGGTAGGAACGTAGATCGACCGGTAAATCGAGAGCTTCGCCTTTTGGCTCAGCTCTCTCTTCACCACAACGGATCGGTACAGCGCCCGCTTCACAGCAGACGCTGCACCAATCCGCCTGTCGATCTCCCGCTCCATCTTCCCCTCATTCGTGAACAAGACCCCAAGATACTTGAACTCCTCCACTAGGGGCAGGACATCCTCCCCAATCCGGAGAAGGCACTCTACCCTTTTCCGGTTCAAGACCATGGTCTCGGATTTGGAGGCACTGATTTTCATCCCGGCCGCTTCGCACTCGGCTGCGAACCGCTCCAGTGAGAGCTGTAGATCACGCCCTGATGAAGCCAATAGGACCAGGTCATCCGCGAATAGCAGAGACGCAATCCTAAGGCCACCAAAACAGATCCCCTCAACACCTTGGCTGCGCCTAGAAATTCTGTCCATAAAAGTTATGAACAGAATCGGTGACAAAGGGCAACCTTGGCGGAGTCCAACTCTCACCGGAAACGAGTCCGACTTACTGCCGGCAATGCGGACCAGACTCTGACACCGGTCGTACAGAGACCTGACAGCCCTTATTAAAGGGTCCGGTACTCCATACTCCCGGAGTACCCCCCACAGGATCCCCCGGGCGACACGGTCGAATGCCTTCTCCAGATCCACAAAGCACATGTAGACTGGTTGGGCAAACTCCCATGCCCCCTCAAGAATCCTGCTGAGGGTATAGAGCTGGTCCAGTGTTCCACGGCCAGGACGAAAACCACACTGCTCTTCCTGAATCCGAGATTCGACTATCCGACGGACCCTCCTTTCCAGAACCCCTGAATAGACCTTACCAGGGAGGCTTAAGAGTGTGATTCCCCTGTAGTTGGAACACACTCTCCGGTCCCCCTTTTTAAATAGGGGGACCACCACCCCAGTCTGCCAATCCAGGGGAACTGCCCCCGATGTCCACGCAATGTTGCAGAGCCGCGTTAACCAACACAGCCCCACAACATCCAGAGCCTTAAGGTACTCAGGGCGAATCTCATCCACCCCCGGGGCCTTGCCACCGAGGAGCTTTTTAACAACCTCGGCAACCTCAGCACCAGAGATGGGAGAACCCGACCCGGAGTCCCCAGGCTCTGCTTCCTCAATGGAAGACGTGTTGGTGGGATTAAGGAGGTCTTCGAAGTATTCCGCCCACAGACGCACGACATCCCGAGTCGAGGTCAGCAGCACACCACCCCCACTGTAAACAGTGTTGGTACTGCACTGCTTCCCCCTCCTGAGACGCCGGATAGTGGACCAGAATCGCTTCGAAGCCGTACGGAAGTCTTTCTCCATGGCCTCTCCGAACTCTTCCCACGGCCGAGTTTTTGCCTTGGCGACCAGCCGAGCCGCCTGCCGCTTCGACTGCCGGTACACATCAGCTGCTTCCGGAGTCCCACAGGCCAAAAAAGCCCGATAGGACTCCTTCTTCAGCTTGACGGCTTCCCTCACCGCTGGTGTCCACCAGCGGGTTCGAGGGTTGCCGCCGCAACATGCACCGACAACCTTGCGGCCACAGCTCGGATTAGCCGCCTCAACAATAGAGGCGTGGAACATGGTCCATTCAGACTCAATGTCCCCCGCCGCCCTTGGGACGTGTTTAAAGTTCTCCCGGAGGTGGGAGTTAAAGCTCCGCCTCACGGGGGACTCCGCCAGACGTTCCCAGCAAACCCTCACAGTGCGTTTGGGCCTGCCCGGTCGGACCGGTTTCCTCCCCCGCCATCGCAGCCAACTCACCACCAGGTAGTGGTCGGTGGAGAGCTCCGCCCCTCTCTTCACCCGAGTGTCCAAGACATACAGCCGCAGGTCAGATGAAACGACCACAAAGTCGATCATTGAACTGCAACCTAGGGTGTCCTGGTGCCAAGAGCACATATGGACACCCTTATGCTTGAATATGGTGTTTGTGATGGACAATCCATGACGAGCACAGAAGTCCAACAACAAAACACCACTCGAGTTCAGATCAGGTGGGCCATTCCTCCCAACCACGCCCCTCCAGGTCCCACTGTCATTGCCCACGTGAGCGTTGAAGTCCCCCAGCAAAACGAGGGAGTCCCCAGGAGGGGCACTCTCCAGTACCCCTTCCAAGGACTCCAAAAAGGGTGGGTAATCTGAACTGCTGTTTGGCGCATAAGCGCAAACAACAGTCAGAACCCGTCCCCCCACACAAATGCGGAGGGAGGCCACCCTCTCGTTCACCAGGGAAAACCCCAACGTGCAGGCACCGAGATGGGGGGCAACAAGTATGCCAACCCCAGCTCGGCGCCTCTCACCATGGGCAACTCCAGAGTGGAAGAATGTCCAGCCCCTCTCAAGGAGACTGGTTCCGGAGCCAGAGCGGTGCGTCGAGGTGAGTCCGACTATCTCTGGTCGGAACCTCTCAACCTCGCGCACAAGCTCAGGCTCCTTCCCCACCAGAGAGGTGACATTCCACGTCCCAAGAGCCAGCTTCTGCAGCCGAGGATCGGAACGCCAAGGTCCCCGCCCTCCACTGCTTCCCGTTGCACATTGCACCCAACCCCTTTGGCCCCTCCGACAGGTGGTGAGCCCATCGGAAGGGGGACCCATGTCGCCTCTTCGGGCTGAGCCCGGCCGGGCTCCATGGGCAAAAGCCCGGCCACCAGACGCTCGCCAACGTGCCCCACCTCCAGGCCTGGCTCCAGAGTGGGGCCCCGGTGACCCGCGTCCGGGCGAGGGAACACGAGGTCAAATAATTGTATTCATCATAAGGGGCATTAATGTATTTGCATTTTCCATAATGTTGTTGCGCTTTGCTTAATGTTGTTGCGCTTTCCTTAATGTTGTTGCGTTTTCCTTAATGTTGTTGCGCTTTCCTTAATGTTGTTGCGTTTTCCCTAATGTTGTTGCGCTTTCCTTAATGTTGTTGCGCTTTCCTTAATGTTGTTGCGTTTTCCATAATGTTGTTGTGTTTTCTTTAATGTAGTAGTGCTTTTAGATTTGTAGTTGTGGTTTGCACTTCAGGGCCACCGTATTACTCCATTACTTTTGACTTTGGAAAGTGCCTATTATAGATTTTCGGTTGAATAGAAATTAGTTGATCGACTGGATCATACAAGCAGTTTTACTTTTTTTTCTGAAACCAGTCAATAATTTCCTTGTATGTGTGTTTGTGACCGTTGTCTGGCTTTGAAAACCACACTCATTTCCCCTTCAGATTCTTACAAATGAATGCCCCAGTACATTCCTACCATCGTCCCTTCTTCAGCTATTAAAAGGATTTTAATGTAATGCAGCAGAACTGGTCAGAGCACCTGGTCCAGGAACCTCAACAATGGTTCACTGACTAAATATGCTCCGGCTGTTCCTTGTGCTATTTGCTAGTTAGGACTGAGTTTCATCTACAAAAACAGGTTTCCATGAGAATTAATTTTAACAAGTCCGTGTGATTAACTTGTCATTGATCTTGTCATTTCATTGACTTTTCCGGTCCAAAACTGAGAATGTATTACCATAAAAGCAAGTGAGATGAAATCCGACATTACTTTCATTTAGGATCATATTTCAAAATGCTGTGCGATAAACTTGAAAAATATATTTTTCATAGTTACTCCATTACTTTTGACTTTGGAAAGGGCCTATTATAGATTTTCTGTTGAATAGAAATTAGTTGATCGACTGGATCATACAAGCAGTTTTACTTTTTTTTCTGAAACCAGTCTATACTTTCCTTGTATGCGTGTTTGTGACCGTTGTCTGGCTTTGAAAACCACACTCATTTCCCCTTCAGATTCTTACAAATGAATGCCCCAGTACATTCCTACCATCTTCCCTCCTTCAGCTATTGAAAGGGTTTTAATGTAATGCAGCAGAACTGGTCAGAGCACCTGGTCCAGGAACCTCAACAATGGTTCACTGACTAAATATGCTCCGGCTGTTCCTTGTGCTCTTTGCTATTTAAGACTGAGTTTCATGTACAAAAACATGTTTCCATGAGAATAAATTTTAACAAGTCAGCGAGATTAACTTGTCATTGATCTTGTCATTCCATTGTCTTTTCCGGTCCAAAACTGAGAATCTATTAACATAAAGGCAAGTGAGATGAAATCCAACATTAGTATAATTCAGGATCATATATGAAAATGCTGCACGATAAACTTGAAAAGTATATTTTTTCATGGTTACTACATTACTTTTGACTTTGGAAAGTGCCTATTATAGATTTTCGGTTGAATAGAAATTAGTTGATCGACTGGATCATACAAGCAGTTTTACTTTTTTTTCTGAAACCAGTCAATAATTTCCTTGTATGTGTGTTTGTGACCGTTGTCTGGCTTTGAAAACCACACTCATTTCCCCTTCAGATTCTTACAAATGAATGCCCCAGTACATTCCTACCATCGTCCCTTCTTCAGCTATTAAAAGGATTTTAATGTAATGCAGCAGAACTGGTCAGAGCACCTGGTCCAGGAACCTCAACAATGGTTCACTGACTAAATATGCTCCGGCTGTTCCTTGTGCTATTTGCTAGTTAGGACTGAGTTTCATCTACAAAAACAGGTTTCCATGAGAATTAATTTTAACAAGTCCGTGTGATTAACTTGTCATTGATCTTGTCATTTCATTGTCTTTTCCGGTCCAAAACTGAGAATGTATTACCATAAAAGCAAGTGAGATGAAATCCGACATTACTTTCATTTAGGATCATATTTCAAAATGCTGTGCGATAAACTTGAAAAATATATTTTTCATAGTTACTCCATTACTTTTGACTTTGGAAAGTGCTTTGAGATGACACGTTTCGTGAATTAATAATAAATAAATAAATAAAATGAAATTGAATTGAACTCAAGTTACATAATTGCAAAAAAGTCAGATTCAGGCCTTGTGTCTCCAGCGTATAGCAGGGATGACCAACCTTTTGGAAACTGAGACCTACTTTATCGATGTTGTGGTATACAAAGTGCTACCACAACTGACCTTTGAAATAGAAGAGACAGGGTTCTTAATTTCATGTTAAATAAAAAAAGTTCATGTTTTGTTATAGATCTTGTTGTTTTTAAATGTATACAAATTCAGTTGTGAATAAACAGGAAGATTGACAGAATGAAACATTTTTTTACAGGCAGCTCAGTGGTGTATTGTGCCTTTTTTAGAACAGGCTTATGGGTGCCACATGTAGTCGTCAGGTTCCACTTGGTGCCCCCTGTTGTATAGTATATGTATTGTAGCTGTCATCAGTGTTTTAACATAACAATTCCCTTAAATAGCCCTATATTTTAACTCGTACAATTTTCTACTTTATTTCAGACTCATGTAATTAGCTTGACTACATGGTTTTTATTGTTTTTCAACTTCTATTTCATTTCTTAAATTCTTCACTTCTTTTATATATTTTCTGTTGAATAGAAATTAGTTGATCGACTGGATCATACAAGCAGTTTTACTTTTTTTTCTGAAACCAATCTATACTTTCCTTGTATGCATGTTTGTGACCGTTGTCTGGCTCTGAAAACCACATTCATTTCCTCTTTAGACTCTTACAAATGAATGCCCCGGTACATTCCTACCATCGTCCCTCCTTCAACTATTGAAAAGGTTTTAATGTAATGTAGCAGAACTGGTCCAAGCACCTGGTCCAGGAACCTCAACAATGGTTCACTGACTAAATATGTTCCGGCTGTTCCTTGTGCTCTTTGCTATTTAGGACTGAGTTTCATCTACAAAAACATGTTTCCATGAGAATAAATTTTAACAAGTCAGCGAGATTAACTTGTCATTGATCTTGTCATTCCATTGTCTTTTCCGGTCCAAAACTGAGAATCTATTAACATAAAAGCAAGTGAGATGTAATCCAACATTACTTTAATTCAGGATCATATATGAAAATGCTGCACGATAAACTTGAAAAATATATTTTTTCATGGTTACTCCATTACTTTTGACTTTGAAAAGTGCCTATTATAGATTTTCGGTTGAATAGAAATTAGTTGATCGACTGGATCATACAAGCAGTTTTACTTTTTTTTCTGAAACCAGTCAATAATTTCCTTGTATGTGTGTTTGTAACCGTTGTCTGGCTTTGAAAACCACACTCATTTCCCCTTCAGATTCTTACAAATGAATGCCCCAGTACATTCCTACCATCGTCCCTTCTTCAGCTATTGAAAAGGTTTTAATGTAATGTAGCAGAACTGGTCCAAGCACCTGGTCCAGGAACCTCAACAATGGTTCACTGACTAAATATGTTCCGGCTGTTCCTTGTGCTCTTTGCTATTTAGGACTGAGTTTCATCTACAAAAACATGTTTCCATGAGAATAAATTTTAACAAGTCAGCGAGATTAACTTGTCATTGATCTTGTCATTCCATTGTCTTTTCCGGTCCAAAACTGAGAATGTATTACCATAAAAGCAAGTGAGATGAAATCCGACATTACTTTCATTTAGGATCATATTTCAAAATGCTGTGCGATAAACTTGAAAAATATATTTTTCATAGTTACTCCATTACTTTTGACTTTGGAAAGGGCCTTTTATAGATTTTCTGTTGAATAGAAATTAGTTGATCGACTGGATCATACAAGCAGTTTTACTTTTTTTTCTGAAACCAGTCTATACTTTCCTTGTATGCGTGTTTGTGACCGTTGTCTGGCTTTGAAAACCACACTCATTTCCCCTTCAGATTCTTACAAATGAATGCCCCAGTACATTCCTACCATCTTCCCTCCTTCAGCTATTGAAAGGGTTTTAATGTAATGCAGCAGAACTGGTCAGAGCACCTGGTCCAGGAACCTCAACAATGGTTCACTGACTAAATATGCTCCGGCTGTTCCTTGTGCTATTTGCTAGTTAGGACTGAGTTTCATCTACAAAAACAGGTTTCCATGAGAATTAATTTTAACAAGTCCGTGTGATTAACTTGTCATTGATCTTGTCATTTCATTGTCTTTTCCGGTCCAAAACTGAGAATGTATTACCATAAAAGCAAGTGAGATGAAATCCGACATTACTTTCATTTAGGATCATATTTCAAAATGCTGTGCGATAAACTTGAAAAATATATTTTTCATAGTTACTCCATTACTTTTGACTTTGGAAAGGGCCTTTTATAGATTTTCTGTTGAATAGAAATTAGTTGATCGACTGGATCATACAAGCAGTTTTACTTTTTTTTCTGAAACCAGTCTATACTTTCCTTGTATGCGTGTTTGTGACCGTTGTCTGGCTTTGAAAACCACACTCATTTCCCCTTCAGATTCTTACAAATGAATGCCCCAGTACATTCCTTCCATCTTCCCTCCTTCAGGTATTGAAAGGGTTTTAATGTAATGCAGCAGAACTGGTCAGAGCACCTGGTCCAGGAACCTCAACAATGGTTCACTGACTAAATATGCTCCGGCTGTTCCTTGTGCTCTTTGCTATTTAAGACTGAGTTTCATGTACAAAAACAGGTTTCCATGAGAATTAATTTTCACAAGTCAGTATGATTAACTTGTCATTGATCTTGTCATTTCATTGACTTTTCCGGTCCAAAACTGAGAATGTCTTACCATAAAAGCAAGTGAGATGAAATCCGACATTACTTTCATTTAGGATCATATTTGAAAATGCTGCGCGATAAACTTGAAAAATATATTTTTCATAGTTACTCCAATACTTTTGACTTTGGAAAGTGCTTTGAGATGACACGTTTCGTGAATTGGCGCTAAATAAATAAAATGAAATTGAATTGAACTCAAGTTACATAATTGCAAAAAAGTCAGATTCAGGCCTTGTGTCTCCAGCGTATAGCAGGGATGACCAACCTTTTGGAAACTGAGACCTACTTTATCGATGTTGTGGTATACAAAGTGCTACCACAACTGACCTTTGAAATAGAAGAGACAGGGTTCTTAATTTCATGTTAAATAAAAAAAGTTCATGTTTTGTTATAGATCTTGTTGTTTTTAAATGTATACAAATTCAGTTGTGAATAAACAGGAAGATTGACATAATGAAATAATTTTTTACAGGCAGCTCAGTGGTGTATTGTGCCTTTTTTAGAACAGGCTTATGGGTGCCACATGTAGTCGTCAGGTTCCACTTGGTGCCCCCTGTTGTATAGTATATGTATTGTAGCTGTCATCAGTGTTTTAACATAACAATTCCCTTAAATAGCCCTATATTTTAACTCGTACAATTTTCTACTTTATTTCAGACTCATGTAATTAGTTTGACTACATGGTTTTTATTGTTTTTCAACTTCTATTTCATTTCTTAAATTCTTCACTTCTTTTATATATTTTCTGTTGAATAGAAATTAGTTGATCGACTGGATTATACAAGCAGTTTTACTTTTTTTTCTGAAACCAATCTATACTTTCCTTGTATGCATGTTTGTGACCATTGTCTGGCTCTGGAAACCACATTCACTTCCTCTTTAGACTCTTACAAATGAATGCCCCGGTACATTCCTACCATCGTCCCTCCTTCAACTATTGAAAAGGTTTTAATGTAATGTAGCAGAACTGGTCCAAGCACCTGGTCCAGGAACCTCAACAATGGTTCACTGACTAAATATGTTCCGGCTGTTCCTTGTGCTCTTTGCTATTTAGGACTGAGTTTCATCTACAAAAACATGTTTCCATGAGAATAAATTTTAACAAGTCAGCGAGATTAACTTGTCATTGATCTTGTCATTCCATTGTCTTTTCCGGTCCAAAACTGAGAATCTATTAACATAAAAGCAAGTGAGATGACATCCAACATTACTTTAATTCAGGATCATATATGAAAATGCTGCACGATAAACTTGAAAAATATATTTTTTCATGGTTACTCCATTACTTTTGACTTTGGAAAGTGCCTATTATAGATTTTCGGTTGAATAGAAATTAGTTGATCGACTGGATCATACAAGCAGTTTTACTTTTTTTTTTTGAAACCAGTCAATAATTTCCTTGTATGTGTGTTTGTAACCGTTGTCTGGCTTTGAAAACCACACTCATTTCCCCTTCAGATTCTTACAAATGAATGCCCCAGTACATTCCTACCATCGTCCCTCCTTCAGCTATTGAAAGGTTTTTAATGTAATGCAGCAGAACTGGTCAGAGCACCTGGTCCAGGAACCTCAACAATGGTTCACTGACTAAATATGCTCCGGCTGTACCTTGTGCTCTTTGCTATTTAAGACTGAGTTTCATGTACAAAAACAGGTTTCCATGAGAATTAATTTTCACAAGTCATTATGATTAACTTGTCATTGATCTTGTCATTTCATTGACTTTTCCGGTCCAAAACTGAGAATGTCTTACCATAAAAGCAAGTGAGATGAAATCCGACATTACTTTCATTTAGGATCATATTTGAAAATGCTGCGCGATAAACTTGAAAAATATATTTTTCATAGTTACTCCAATACTTTTGACTTTGGAAAGTGCTTTGAGATGACACGTTTCGTGAATTGGCGCTAAATAAATAAAATGAAATTGAATTGAACTCAAGTTACATAATTGCAAAAAAGTCAGATTCAGGCCTTGTGTCTCCAGCGTATAGCAGGGATGACCAACCTTTTGGAAACTGAGACCTACTTTATCGATGTTGTGGTATACAAAGTGCTACCACAACTGACCTTTGAAATAGAAGAGACAGGGTTCTTAATTTCATGTTAAATAAAAAAGTTCATGTTTTGTTATAGATCTTGTTGTTTTTAAATGTATACAAATTCAGTTGTGAATAAACAGGAAGATTGACATAATGAAATAATTTTTTACAGGCAGCTCAGTGGTGTATTGTGCCTTTTTTAGAACAGGCTTATGGGTGCCACATGTAGTCGTCAGGTTCCACTTGGTGCCCCCTGTTGTATAGTATATGTATTGTAGCTGTCATCAGTGTTTTAACATAACAATTCCCTTAAATAGCCCTATATTTTAACTCGTACAATTTTCTACTTTATTTCAGACTCATGTAATTAGCTTGACTACATGGTTTTTATTGTTTTTCAACTTCTATTTCATTTCTTAAATTCTTCACTTCTTTTATATATTTTCTGTTGAATAGAAATTAGTTGATCGACTGGATTATACAAGCAGTTTTACTTTTTTTTCTGAAACCAATCTATACTTTCCTTGTATGCATGTTTGTGACCGTTGTCTGGCTCTGAAAACCACATTCATTTCCTCTTTAGACTCTTACAAATGAATGCCCCGGTACATTCCTACCATCGTCCCTCCTTCAACTATTGAAAAGGTTTTAATGTAATGTAGCAGAACTGGTCCAAGCACCTGGTCCAGGAACCTCAACAATGGTTCACTGACTAAATATGTTCCGGCTGTTCCTTGTGCTCTTTGCTATTTAGGACTGAGTTTCATCTACAAAAACATGTTTCCATGAGAATAAATTTTAACAAGTCAGCGAGATTAACTTGTCATTGATCTTGTCATTCCATTGTCTTTTCCGGTCCAAAACTGAGAATCTATTAACATAAAAGCAAGTGAGATGTAATCCAACATTACTTTAATTCAGGATCATATATGAAAATGCTGCACGATAAACTTGAAAAATATATTTTTTCATGGTTACTCCATTACTTTTGACTTTGAAAAGTGCCTATTATAGATTTTCGGTTGAATAGAAATTAGTTGATCGACTGGATCATACAAGCAGTTTTACTTTTTTTTCTGAAACCAGTCAATAATTTCCTTGTATGTGTGTTTGTAACCGTTGTCTGGCTTTGAAAACCACACTCATTTCCCCTTCAGATTCTTACAAATGAATGCCCCAGTACATTCCTACCATCGTCCCTTCTTCAGCTATTGAAAAGGTTTTAATGTAATGTAGCAGAACTGGTCCAAGCACCTGGTCCAGGAACCTCAACAATGGTTCACTGACTAAATATGTTCCGGCTGTTCCTTGTGCTCTTTGCTATTTAGGACTGAGTTTCATCTACAAAAACATGTTTCCATGAGAATAAATTTTAACAAGTCAGCGAGATTAACTTGTCATTGATCTTGTCATTCCATTGTCTTTTCCGGTCCAAAACTGAGAATGTATTACCATAAAAGCAAGTGAGATGAAATCCGACATTACTTTCATTTAGGATCATATTTCAAAATGCTGTGCGATAAACTTGAAAAATATATTTTTCATAGTTACTCCATTACTTTTGACTTTGGAAAGGGCCTTTTATAGATTTTCTGTTGAATAGAAATTAGTTGATCGACTGGATCATACAAGCAGTTTTACTTTTTTTTCTGAAACCAGTCTATACTTTCCTTGTATGCGTGTTTGTGACCGTTGTCTGGCTTTGAAAACCACACTCATTTCCCCTTCAGATTCTTACAAATGAATGCCCCAGTACATTCCTACCATCTTCCCTCCTTCAGCTATTGAAAGGGTTTTAATGTAATGCAGCAGAACTGGTCAGAGCACCTGGTCCAGGAACCTCAACAATGGTTCACTGACTAAATATGCTCCGGCTGTTCCTTGTGCTATTTGCTAGTTAGGACTGAGTTTCATCTACAAAAACAGGTTTCCATGAGAATTAATTTTAACAAGTCCGTGTGATTAACTTGTCATTGATCTTGTCATTTCATTGTCTTTTCCGGTCCAAAACTGAGAATGTATTACCATAAAAGCAAGTGAGATGAAATCCGACATTACTTTCATTTAGGATCATATTTCAAAATGCTGTGCGATAAACTTGAAAAATATATTTTTCATAGTTACTCCATTACTTTTGACTTTGGAAAGGGCCTTTTATAGATTTTCTGTTGAATAGAAATTAGTTGATCGACTGGATCATACAAGCAGTTTTACTTTTTTTTCTGAAACCAGTCTATACTTTCCTTGTATGCGTGTTTGTGACCGTTGTCTGGCTTTGAAAACCACACTCATTTCCCCTTCAGATTCTTACAAATGAATGCCCCAGTACATTCCTTCCATCTTCCCTCCTTCAGGTATTGAAAGGGTTTTAATGTAATGCAGCAGAACTGGTCAGAGCACCTGGTCCAGGAACCTCAACAATGGTTCACTGACTAAATATGCTCCGGCTGTTCCTTGTGCTCTTTGCTATTTAAGACTGAGTTTCATGTACAAAAACAGGTTTCCATGAGAATTAATTTTCACAAGTCAGTATGATTAACTTGTCATTGATCTTGTCATTTCATTGACTTTTCCGGTCCAAAACTGAGAATGTCTTACCATAAAAGCAAGTGAGATGAAATCCGACATTACTTTCATTTAGGATCATATTTGAAAATGCTGCGCGATAAACTTGAAAAATATATTTTTCATAGTTACTCCAATACTTTTGACTTTGGAAAGTGCTTTGAGATGACACGTTTCGTGAATTGGCGCTAAATAAATAAAATGAAATTGAATTGAACTCAAGTTACATAATTGCAAAAAAGTCAGATTCAGGCCTTGTGTCTCCAGCGTATAGCAGGGATGACCAACCTTTTGGAAACTGAGACCTACTTTATCGATGTTGTGGTATACAAAGTGCTACCACAACTGACCTTTGAAATAGAAGAGACAGGGTTCTTAATTTCATGTTAAATAAAAAAAGTTCATGTTTTGTTATAGATCTTGTTGTTTTTAAATGTATACAAATTCAGTTGTGAATAAACAGGAAGATTGACATAATGAAATAATTTTTTACAGGCAGCTCAGTGGTGTATTGTGCCTTTTTTAGAACAGGCTTATGGGTGCCATATGTAGTCGTCAGGTTCCACTTGGTGCCCCCTGTTGTATAGTATATGTATTGTAGCTGTCATCAGTGTTTTAACATAACAATTCCCTTAAATAGCCCTATATTTTAACTCGTACAATTTTCTACTTTATTTCAGACTCATGTAATTAGCTTGACTACATGGTTTTTATTGTTTTTCAACTTCTATTTCATTTCTTAAATTCTTCACTTCTTTTATATATTTTCTGTTGAATAGAAATTAGTTGATCGACTGGATTATACAAGCAGTTTTACTTTTTTTTCTGAAACCAATCTATACTTTCCTTGTATGCATGTTTGTGACCGTTGTCTGGCTCTGAAAACCACATTCATTTCCTCTTTAGACTCTTACAAATGAATGCCCCGGTACATTCCTACCATCGTCCCTCCTTCAACTATTGAAAAGGTTTTAATGTAATGTAGCAGAACTGGTCCAAGCACCTGGTCCAGGAACCTCAACAATGGTTCACTGACTAAATATGTTCCGGCTGTTCCTTGTGCTCTTTGCTATTTAGGACTGAGTTTCATCTACAAAAACATGTTTCCATGAGAATAAATTTTAACAAGTCAGCGAGATTAACTTGTCATTGATCTTGTCATTCCATTGTCTTTTCCGGTCCAAAACTGAGAATCTATTAACATAAAAGCAAGTGAGATGTAATCCAACATTACTTTAATTCAGGATCATATATGAAAATGCTGCACGATAAACTTGAAAAATATATTTTTTCATGGTTACTCCATTACTTTTGACTTTGAAAAGTGCCTATTATAGATTTTCGGTTGAATAGAAATTAGTTGATCGACTGGATCATACAAGCAGTTTTACTTTTTTTTCTGAAACCAGTCAATAATTTCCTTGTATGTGTGTTTGTAACCGTTGTCTGGCTTTGAAAACCACACTCATTTCCCCTTCAGATTCTTACAAATGAATGCCCCAGTACATTCCTACCATCGTCCCTTCTTCAGCTATTGAAAAGGTTTTAATGTAATGTAGCAGAACTGGTCCAAGCACCTGGTCCAGGAACCTCAACAATGGTTCACTGACTAAATATGTTCCGGCTGTTCCTTGTGCTCTTTGCTATTTAGGACTGAGTTTCATCTACAAAAACATGTTTCCATGAGAATAAATTTTAACAAGTCAGCGAGATTAACTTGTCATTGATCTTGTCATTCCATTGTCTTTTCCGGTCCAAAACTGAGAATGTATTACCATAAAAGCAAGTGAGATGAAATCCGACATTACTTTCATTTAGGATCATATTTCAAAATGCTGTGCGATAAACTTGAAAAATATATTTTTCATAGTTACTCCATTACTTTTGACTTTGGAAAGGGCCTTTTATAGATTTTCTGTTGAATAGAAATTAGTTGATCGACTGGATCATACAAGCAGTTTTACTTTTTTTTCTGAAACCAGTCTATACTTTCCTTGTATGCGTGTTTGTGACCGTTGTCTGGCTTTGAAAACCACACTCATTTCCCCTTCAGATTCTTACAAATGAATGCCCCAGTACATTCCTACCATCTTCCCTCCTTCAGCTATTGAAAGGGTTTTAATGTAATGCAGCAGAACTGGTCAGAGCACCTGGTCCAGGAACCTCAACAATGGTTCACTGACTAAATATGCTCCGGCTGTTCCTTGTGCTATTTGCTAGTTAGGACTGAGTTTCATCTACAAAAACAGGTTTCCATGAGAATTAATTTTAACAAGTCCGTGTGATTAACTTGTCATTGATCTTGTCATTTCATTGTCTTTTCCGGTCCAAAACTGAGAATGTATTACCATAAAAGCAAGTGAGATGAAATCCGACATTACTTTCATTTAGGATCATATTTCAAAATGCTGTGCGATAAACTTGAAAAATATATTTTTCATAGTTACTCCATTACTTTTGACTTTGGAAAGGGCCTTTTATAGATTTTCTAAAATAGAAAATCAAAAATGTAGGATCGCCGCTGCATTTTGTAGTGTTTTTTTCCAAGAAACCTGAACTGTAATGCAAGTGAAAAGAACTACATGACCCAGAAGCCAACAATGCTTCCGGTGGTTTTTTCCGCCAGCGCTCCAAAACAGAATTGGGGGGGGGGGGCGGTCAACTAACCAGCGCTCCATAATGAGCCGCTAGTGGCAAACTCAACCTGGAAAAGTTGGATATGCAATGCAGTCAGAAGTAAGGACTTATCTATTTAACTCACAGAGCGACTGTTAAGTTGCAAATATTAACAAACTTGACGAGAGTTGAATGTCACGGTGTTAACACTCAGTACCTGCTTGTAAAACGTGTTTCCTGGACTCATTTCCAATATGCAACAGTGTAATAATACGGCCAATAACTTAAAACTACTTTATTATTTTTTTAGTATTATTTGAACAGTGGTGTTTTTTTTATTTTAACCCACTAACTGAACAACGTATTTACACTTCTCTTTCACTTTTTAACAAAAGTTAAACATTTCTACTTCCATGTCTGGTGGGATAAAAATGAGACGGAGCTTTTCCTGGGTCCAGTTAGCTCCGCCTCCAGCTCCGCAGCACCCCCGAAAATGAACACAATTTCACTCTCAATTTTTGATAAAAGTCTAAGAATGTGTTTAATTTTCGATGAATTTATTGTTTCTGATAGTAAACCCTAATTAGTTTATGGATATTTTATTGCAAATGGAAAAATACCAATATGCTTAAATGATATTTAACTTTTTTTTTACAAACCTGAGTTTTTGAACCACTGAGGTACATTATCTAAATTGTGAAAGTAATGCCTTTATGCACTTTTTTCTTAATTGATTATAGATCTCTTGCATCATTCTTTAGTTTCAGCAATTTGAAACATAAAAGTTACTTCATTGTTCATGTGAAACAATTTCTTAATTAATTCTTAAAAGGCAACATTGTACTTTTTGTTTATTTAACTAAGATTGGCATGGTCTGTTTCCTTGTTTGTTACTTTTATTAGGCGCCTGCCATAGCATTTGCAATGAGGAGGCAGTGCTGTGCGAAGCACAGCACTGCCTCCCATGCAAATGCATGGAGGCACCTATTACTATTCACCTCTAAACGGACTCTTTATTAGGCGCCTGCCATAGCATTTGCAATGAGGAGGCAGTGCTGTGCGAAGCACAGCACTGCCTCCCATGCAAATGCATGGAGGCACCTATTACTATTCACCTCTAAACGGACTATTTATTATTAGGCGCCTGCCATAGCATTTGCATATGCTATGGCATCCTCCTATAGCATCCTCCTATAGCATCCTATAGCATCCTCCAATTTGCATTGGAGGCAGTGCTGTGCTTCGCACAGCACTGCCTCCAATGCAAATGCATGGGCAGGGCCTATTACTATGCACCTCTAAACTGACTTCTTTATTATTATTAGGCGCCTGCCATAGAATTTGCAATGAGGAGGCAGTGCTGTGCGAAGCACAGCACTGCCTCCAATGCAAATGCATGGAGGCACCTATTACTATTCACCTCTAAACGGATTATTTATTAGGCGCCTGCCATAGCATTTGCAATGAGGAGGCAGTGCTGTGCGAAGCACAGCACTGCCTCCAATGCAAATGCATGGGCAGGGCCTATTACTATGCACCTCTAAACTGACTTCTTTATTATTATTAGGCGCCTGCCATAGCATTTGCAATGAGGAGGCAGTGCTGTGCGAAGCACAGCACTGCCTCCAATGCAAATGCATGGAGGCACCTATTACTATTCACCTCTAAACGGATTATTTATTAGGCGCCTGCCATAGAATTTGCAATGAGGAGGCAGTGCTGTGCAAAGCACAGCACTGCCTCCCAATGCAAATGCATGGAGGCACCTATTACTATTCACCTCTAAACGGACTCTTTATTAATATTCTTTATTATTCCACGATTAATGCAGCCCGAACCGTAGCGTGCACCCCCACAATATAGGTACCAAAACTTGCGGCTCGGTCGGGAATAGTGTGCTACTACTTTTATTGGGATTTCGAGTTACCATGGCAACAAAATTAGCGAAAAACCACCCCCCAAAAAACCCATAATAATCAATGGAGTCGGGTAGAAAGAAAGCCTCAAAAAAGCCTCCAAATGACCATTTTCAACGCTGTACTGTGTCGTCATGCTTTCACCTACGAACACCGTTTAACTTCCAGTTTGTAGATATATCTGTGACCTACTCAGAAGTGAAAACGAGATGTGGATATCTTTTATCGTCTCCTCACAGTTACTCCTCAAAGCTCATGTCCAAAAATCAGCGAAATCATCGTTTACAATGAAAGTCAATGACGGAATTCTCCAACCGCTAGAGTGGCCCACTCTAGCTTTTTTAAAGATTTCAAAACTCCGAACAACTTGAACTTTCTCGCTCAATTTTCACTCTACGTAGACAAATTATACATCAAAACGTAGGTATTTTTGTCAGGATTCGGGAAATGTAACCCTCATTGGTGTGGCATTTATAGATTTTTCGCAAATCACCTCAGAGCGACACAAACCCGAAACCTCCCCCATTCATTTCCTATGGAGCGGTTTTGAAAAATGACGTCTAAAAATCCAAAACATCACATGTTTTCGCATCGTCACTACTCCTAAACCGTTTTATGTACAGACATGAGACTTTCACACATGAATGTCCCAACCCTTCTGGCACTCAAGAAAAATGAATTTTGTGGATAACTGTTACGGTTTTTCCACAGGAATAATTTGTTCGGGAGTAGCGAATATGCAAAATCCTGAAATCGCTTTGGAGCTGCATTTTCCCACATCATCCACTTTTTTACATCGTCGCTGTGCCTACACCGATTTTTGTAAAAATATGAAAATGAGCTACATGGTCATCAAAAGCCTGCTGATACTCACAGTGAAAGAATTATTTTGATATCTCTTATACTTTTTTAGCCAGAGCGATTTGTTCGGGATCATTTTCAGAGGATTTCTGAAATTTCATAAAAATGTCCTTTAGATCATAATTTTTTACGCCTTTATTAAACTTTTTCCAGCAAAAAACCGATAGCAAGTCTTCTTCCCCTATCCTTTACGAAATAAACACAGAAAAAATTACATCTCTACCATTTACGGTTCCGGAGAAATCGTGTGTTGTTCGAGGCAAAGTTCTCCATTATAATCCAATGGGACTTATTGTGACCAAAGTGTCTGCACTTCGGCCGCTGCAGGTGTGTCAGTGAGTTTCCATGACGACGGAACTCTGAGGGCCAGAGCTAGACGCTCCATTGAGATACAATGGCAACTTTCATCGCTCACTGCAGTGGCTGTGATTAATGTAGAAATCTGAAATTCGCACAGTCACTTCCTCTTAACATTTTAAAATTTCCATGTGACTTTCAGCCATGTGTCAGTTTTCTGTGCCATTTTGGATCAAACCACTTATGTTTCCAATAATGCATGCCCATATATGGCGCTACAGTGTAGCACAGATGGAAAGTGCAGGCTTTGCATGCAAGAGGTCGTGGGATCGATTCCCGGTATGGAAAACTTGGAGTTTTGTATTATAATCCTCACAGTGTGAATATCAAAACATGTGTGCTTATCCCATGAAGTAATTTTTTGTACCACCCGCCATTTTGAGTTACCATGGCAACGTTATAAATGACGTTTTTTCTCCCTATTTGAGGCACATCCCAGTACAGGATTTGGACCAAACTGACAGAGTACACTCACCCAGTGATACCATACACAACCATGTTAGCGGCTAACGGTTAGCATGTTGCTAACCGGAATTAGCTCTAGGAAGCCTGTACAAACTTCTGCTTGACAGATTTGGTGAATTTTAGGATTTTCTCCCTTTTTAGGCACTTCTCAGTACAGGATTTCAACCAAACTAACAGAGTAACATCACCCGGTGATACTGAACACAGCCATGCTAGCGGCTAACCGTTAGCATGTTGCTAACCGGAAATAGCTTTAGGAAGGTCCTACCAACAGCTGCTTAGCCAGAGTTCTTCAACCTTTACAGACAGAGAGGGCTGTAGCTGTCAGTGAGTCTCCATGACAACGCTGCTAGCAAGAGGCTCCTAGGAGGTCCATTGACTTAACATGGCACCTTTCAACAGCCGCTGCGAGGGCTGTGAAGACCGTAGGAACCTGAAATTCGCAGTGTTACTTCCTGTTGCTATTTCTGACGGTACGGTACGCACCAAGAGGCAGGCGCCTTGCTAAATTTCTTCAGAAATTTTTCTAGTTATTCTTAATTTTTCTTCCGTCACGATTAATGCGGCCCGAACCGTAGCGAGCACCCCCACAATATAGGTATCAAAACGTGTGGCTCGATTACGAGATGTGTGCTGGTACTTTTATTGGGGTTTCGAGTTACCATGGCAACAAAATTAGCCAAAAACCACCCCCAAAAAACCCATAGGAATGAATGGAGTCGGGTAGAAAGAAAGCCTCAAAAAAGCCTCCAAATGACCATTTTCAACGCTGTACTGTGTCGTCATGCTTCCACCTACGAACACCGTTTAACTTCCAGTTTGTAGATATATCTGTGACCTACTGAGAAGTGAAAACGGGATGCGGATATCTTTTATCGTCTCTTCACAGTTACTCCTCAAAGCTCATGTCCAAAAATCAGCGAAATCATCGTTTACAATGAAAGTCAATGACGGAATTCTCCAACCGCTAGAGTGGCCCACTCTAGCTTTTTGAAAGATTTCAAAACTCCGAACAACTTGACCTTACTTGCTAAATTTTCACTCTACGTAGACAAATTATACATCAAAACGTAGGTATTTTTGTCAGGATTTGGGAAATGTAACCCTCATTGGTGTGGCATTTATAGATTTTTCGCAAATCACCTCAGACCGACACAAACCCGAAACCTCCCCCATTCATTTCCTATGGAGCGGTTTTGAAAAATGACGTCTAAAAATCCAAAACATCACATGTTTTCACATCGTCGCTACTCCTAAACCGTTTTATGTACAGACATGAGACTTTCACACATGAATGTCCCAACCCTTCTGGCACTCACAAAAAAGGAATTTTGTGGATAACTGTTACGGTTTTTCCGCAGGAACAATTTGTTCGGGAGTAGCGAATGTGCAAAATCCTAAAAACGCTTTGGAGCTGCATTTTCCCACATCATCCACTTTTTTACATCGTCGCTGTGCCTACACCGATTCTTGTACAAACATAAAAATGAGCTTCATGGTCCTCAAAAGCCTGCTGATACTCATGGTGAAAGAATTATTTTGATATCTTTTATACTTTTTGAGTTACAGCGATTTGTTCGGGACCCTTTTTAGAGGATTTCTGAAAATCCATAAAAATACAATTTAAATCATAATTTTTTACGCCTTTATTAAAATTTTTCCAGCAAAAAATTATAGCTTATCTTCTTCCCATATCTGTTACGAACTAAACGCAGAAAAAATTACGTCTCTACCATTTATGGATCAGGAGATATGAAGCATTGTTCGGGGCAAAGTTCTCCATTATAATCCAATGGGACTTATTGTGAGCAAAGTCTCTGCACTTTTGTAGACGGCCGCTGCAGCTGTGTCAGTGAGTTTCCATGACAACGGAACTCTGAGGGCCAGAGCGAGACGCTCCATTGAGATACAATGGCAACTTTCATCGCTCACTGCAGTGGCTGTGATTAATGTAGAAATCTGAAATTCACACAGTCACTTCCTCTTAACATTTTAAAATTTTAAAGTGACTTTCAGCCATGTGTCAGTTTTCTGTCCCATTTGGGATTTCACATGCTTTCCTATTGGGCCTTTGCTTCAAACAGGACCTGGCATGATAACCAGACACGACCCAATTGGCGAATACAAAACCACCCACCTGTGGGAAATGGCGCTACTGACAATTTTGGTCAAATGTTGAGTTCTATGCCCAGATGTGGTGAGGCTGAGTTGCTAAAGGAGGCCAATCTGTCCCATGAACTTTGGTCACGTTTGGTGACATAAAGTATTGGCACCCCTATTTGAGGCACTTCCCAGTACAGGATTTGGACCAAACTAACAGAGTACACTCACCCAGTGATACCAAACACAACCATGTTAGCGGCTAACGGTTAGCATGTTGCCAACCGGAAGTAGCTCTAGGAAGGTCTCACCAACTTCTGCTTCACAGAGTCTGTTCTTACTTTAGAGAGAAAGCTCCACAAGAAATTTGGGCTACGTGGCATAAAGCATCTCCAAGCTACGAGGTGTCAAACATCCAATGCTTTTCAATGGGAGACCAAACCCCTTATGGTCCCAATAATGCATGTCCATATATGGAGCTACAATATAGCTCAGAGGGGGAGTGCAGGCTTTGCATGCCAGAGGTCGTGGGATCGAAACCCGGCGTGGGAGACTAAGAGTTTTGTATTATAATCCCCACAGTGTGTATATTAAAACATGTGTGCTGATCCCATGAAGTATTTTTTTGTACCACCCGCCATTTTCAGTTACCATGGCAACGTTACAAACAACGTTTTTTCTCCCTATTTGAGGCTCATCCCAGTACAGGATTTGGACCAAACTAACAGAGTACACTCACCCAGTGATACCAAATACAACCATGTTAGCGGCTAACGGTTAGCATGTTGCTAACCGGAAGTAGCTCTAGGAAGCCTGTACAAACTTCTGCTTGACAGATTTGGTGAATTTTAGGATTTTCTCCCTTTTTAGGCACTTCTCAGTACAGGATTTCAACCAAACTAACAGAGTAACATCACCCGGTGATACTGAACACAACCATGCTAACGGCTAACTGTTAGCATGTTGCTGAACGGAAATAGCTTTAGGAAGGTCCTATCAACTTCTGCTTAGCCAGAGTTCTTCTGCCTTTAAAAACAGAGAGGGCTGCAGCTATCAGTGAGTCTCCATGACAACGCTGCTAGCAAGAGGCTCCTAGGGGGTCCATTGACTTAACATGGCACCTTTCAATGGCCGCTGCGAGGACTGTGAAGACCGTAGGAAGCTGAAATTCGCAGTGTTATTCCTGTTGCTATTTCTGACGGTACGGTACGCACCAAGTGGCAGGCGCCTTGCTAAATTTCTTCAGAAATTTTTCTAGTTCTTTACTTCTTCTTCCGTCACGATTAATGCGGCCCGAACAGTAGCGTGGACCCCCACAATATAGGTATCAAAACCTGCGGCTCGATTACGAGATGTGTGCTACTACATTTATTGGGATTTCGAGTTACCATGGCAACAAAATTAGCGAAAAACCACCCCCAAAAAACCCATAGGAATGAATGGAGTCGGGTCGAAAGAAAGCCTCAAAAAAGCCTCCAAATGACCATTTTCAACGCTGTACTGTATCGTCATGCTTCCACCTACGAACACCATTTAACTTCCAGTTTGTAGATATTTCTGTGACCTACTCAGAAGTGAAAACGGGATGTGGATATCTTTTATCGTCTCTTCACAGTTACTCCTCAAAGCTCATGTCCGAAAATCAGCGAAATCATCGTTTACAATGAAAGTCAATGACGGAATTCTCCAACCGCTAGAGTGGCCCACTCTAGCTTTTTTAAAGATTTCAAAACTCCGAACAACTTGACCTTTCTCGCTCAATTTTCACTCTACGTAGACAAATTATACATCAAAACGTAGGTATTTTTGTCAGGATTCGGGAAATGTAACCCTCATTGGAGTGGCATTTATAGATTTTTCGCAAATCACCTCAGAGCGACACAAATCCGAAACCTCCCCCATTCATTTCCTATGGAGCGGTTTTGAAAAATGACGTCTAAAAATCCAAAACATCACATGTTTTCGCATCGTGGCTACTCCTAAACCGTTTTATGTACAGACATGAGACTTTCACACATGAATGTCCCAACCCTCCTGGCACTCAAGAAAAATGAATTTTGTGGATAACTGTTACGGTTTTTCCACAGGAACAATTTGTTCGGGAGTAGCGAATGTGCAAAATCCTGAAATCGCTTTGGAGCTGCATTTTCCCACATCATCCACTTTTTTACATCGTCGCTGTGCCTACACCGATTTTTGTAAAAATATGAAAATGAGGTACATGGTCATCAAAAGCCTGCTGATACTCACAGTGAAAGAATTATTTTGATATCTCTTATACTTTTTTAGCCAGAGCGATTTGTTCGGGATCATTTTCAGAGGATTTCTGAAATTTCATAAAAATGTCCTTTAGATCATAATTTTTTACACCTTTATTAAACTTTTTCCAGCAAAAACCGATAGCAAGTCTTCTTCCCCTATCCTTTACGAAATAAATACAGAAAAAATTACGTCTCTACCATTTACGGTTCCGGAGAAATCGTGCGTTGTTCGAGGCAAAGTTCTCCATTATAATCCAATAGGCAGACTTGGACACCAAGTGTCTGCACTTTTTTAGACTGGCCCGCTGCAGCTGTGTCAGTGAGTTTCCATGACGACGGAACTCTGAGGGCCAGTGGGAGACGTTCCATTGAGATAGAATGGCAACTTTCGACGCCAGCTGCAGCGGCTGTGATTAATGTAGAAATCTGAAATTCGCACAGTCACTTCCTCTTAACATTTTAAAATTTTCATGTGACTTTCAGCCATGTGTCAGTTTACTGTCCCATTTTGGATTTTACATGCTTTCCAATTGGGTCTTTGCTTCCAACAGGACCTGGCATGATGCCTAGACACGACCCACTTGGCCAATACAGCACCACCCACATGTGGGAAATGGCACTACACACCATGTTGGTCAAATGTTGAGTTCTGGGCCCAGATGTGGTGAGGCTGAGTTGCTAAAGGAGGCCATTCTGACCAATGAACTTTGGTCACGTTTGGTGACATTAAGTATTGGCACCCCTATTTGAGGCACTTCCCAGTACAGGATTTGGACCAAACTAACAGAGTACACTCACCCAGTGATACCAAACACAACCATGTTAGCGGCTAACGGTTAGCATGTTGCTAACTGGAAGTAGCTCTAGGAAGGTCTCACCAACTTCTGCTTCACAGAGTCTGTTCTTCCTTTTGAGAGAAACCTCCACAATAAATTTGGGCTACGTCGCATAAAGCATCTCAGAGCTATGAGGTGTCAAACATCCAATGCTTTTCAAAGGGGGACCAAACCCCTTATGGTCCCAATAATGCATGCCCATATATGGTGCTCCAGTATAGCTCAGATGGAAAGTGCAGGCTTTGCATGCAACAGGTTGTGGGATCGATTCCCGGCGTGGGAGACTAAGAGTTTTGTATTATAATCCCCACAGTGTGTATATTAAAACATGTGTGCTGATCCCATGAAGCATTTTTTTTTACCACCCGCCATTTTGAGTTACCATGGCAACGTTACAAACAACGTTTTTTCTCCCTATTTGAGGCTCATCCCAGTACAGGATTTGGACCAAACTAACAGAGTACACTCACCCAGTGATACCAAATACAACCATGTTAGCGGCTAACGGGTAGCATGTTGCTAACCGGAAGTAGCTCTAGGAAGCCTGTACAAACTTCTGCTTGACAGATTTGGTGAATTTTAGGATTTTCTCCCTTTTTAGGCACTTTTCAGTACAGGATTTCAACCAAACTAACAGAGTAACATCACCCGGTGATACTGAACACAGCCATGCTAGCGGCTAACCGTTAGCATGTTGCTAACCGGAAGTAGCTTTAGGAAGGTCCTATCAACTGCTGCTTAGCCAGGGTTCTTCTGCCTTTACAGACCGAGAGGGCTGTAGCTGTCAGTGAGTCTCCATGACAACGCTGCTAGCAAGAGGCTCCTAGGAGGTCCATTGACTTAACATGGCACCTTTCAACGGCCGCTGCGAGGGCTGTGAAGACCGTAGGAACCTGAAATTCGCAGTGTTACTTCCTGTTGCTATTTCTGACGGTACGGTAAGCACCAAGTGGCAGGCGCCTTGCTAAATTTCTTCAGAAATTTTTCTAGTTAGGCGCCTGCCATAGCATTTGCAATGAGGAGGCAGTGCTGTGCGAAGAATATTATTCTTTATTATTCCACGATTAATGCGGCCAGAACCATAGCGCTCACCCCCAAGATATAGGTACCAAAACTTGTGGCTCGGTCGGGAATAGTGTGCTACTACTTTTATTGGGGTTTCGAGTTACCATGGCAACATAATTAGCGAAAAACCACCCCCCAAAAAACCCATATTAATCAATGGAGTCGGGTAGAAAGAAAGCCTCAAAAAAGCCTCCAAATGACCATTTTCAATGCTGTACTGTTTCGTCATGCTTTGACCTACGAACACCGTTTAACTTCCAGTTTGTAGATATATCTGTGACCTACTCAGAAGTGAAAACGGGATGTGGATATCTTTTATCGTCTTTTCACAGTTACTCCTCAAAGCTCATGTCCGAAAATCAGCGAAATCATCGTTTACAATGAAAGTCAATGACGGAATTCTCCAACCGCTAGAGTGGCCCACTCTAGCTTTTTTAAAGATTTCAAAACTCCGAACAACTTGACCTTACTCGCTCAATTTTCACTCTACGTAGACAAATTATACATCAAAACGTAGGTATTTTTGTCAGGATTCGGGAAATGTAACCCTCATTGGTGTGGCTTTTATAGATTTTTCGCAAATCACCTCAGACCGACACAAACCCGAAACCTCCCCCATTCATTTCCTATGGAGCGGTTTTGAAAAATGACGTCTGAAAACCCAAAACATCACATGTTTTCGCATCGTCACTACTCCTAAACCGTTTTATGTACAGGCATGAGACTTTCACACATGAATGTCCCAACCCTTCTGGCACTCAAGAAAAATGAATTTTGTGGATAACTGTTACGGTTTTTCCACAGGAACAATTTGTTCGGGAGTAGCGAATGTGCAAAATCCTGAAATCACTTTGGAGCTGCATTTTCCCACATTATCCACTTTTTTACATCGTCGCTGTGCCTACACCGATTTTTGTAAAAATATGAAAATGAGCTACATGGTCATCAAAAGCCTGCTGATACTCACAGTGAAAGAATTATTTTGATATCTCTTATACTTTTTTAGCCAGAGCGATTTGTTCGGGACCATTTTCAGAGGATTTCTGAAATTTCATAAAAATGTCATTTAGATCATAATTTTTTACGCCTTTATTAAACTTTTTCCAGCAAAAACCGATAGCAAGTCTTCTTCCCCTATCCGTTACGAAATAAACACAGAAAAAATTACGTCTCTACCATTTACGGTTCCGGAGAAATCGTGCGTTGTTCGAGGCAAAGTTCTCCATTATAATCCAATGGGACTTATTGTGACCAAAGTGTCTGCACTTCGGCCGCTGCAGGTGTGTGAGTGAGTTTCCATGACGACGGAACTCTGAGGGCCAGAGGAAAAAGCTCCATTGAGATACAATGGCAACTTTCATCGCTCACTGCAGTGGCTGTGATTAATGTAGAAATCTGAAATTTGCACAGTCACTTCCTCTTAACATTTTAAAATTTCCATGTGACTTTCAGCCATGTGTCAGTTTTCTGTGCCATTTTGGATCAAACCACTTATGTTTCCAATAATGCATGCCCATATATGGCGCTACAGTGTAGCACAGATGGAAAGTGCAGGCTTTGCATGCAAGAGGTCGTGGGATCGATTCCGGGTATGGAAGACTTGGAGTTTTGTATTATAATCCTCACAGTGTGAATATCAAAACATGTGTGCTGATCCCATGAAGTATTTTTTGTACCACCCGCCATTTTGAGTTACCATGGCAACGTTATAAATGACGTATTTTCTCCCTATTTGAGGCACATCCCAGTACAGGATTTGGACCAAACTGACAGAGTACAATCACCCGGTGATACTGAACACAACCATGCTAGCGGCTAACAGTTAGCATGTTGCTAACCAGAATTAGCTCTAGGAAGCCTGTACAAACTTCTGCTTGACAGATTTGGTGAATTTTAGGATTTTCTCCCTTTTTAGGCACTTCTCAGTACAGGATTTCAACCAAACTAACAGAGTAACATCACCCGGTGATACCGAACACAGCCATGCTAGCGGCTAACCGTTAGCATGTTGCTAACCGGAAATAGCTTTAGGAAGGTCCTACCAACAGCGGCTTAGCCAGAGTTCTTCTGCCTTTACAGACAGAGAGGGCTGTAGCTGTCAGTGAGTCTCCATGACAACGCTGCTAGCAAGAGGCTCCTAGGAGGTCCATTGACTTAACATGGCACCTTTCAACGGCCGCTGCGAGGGCTGTGAAGACCTTAGGAACCTGAAATTCGCAGTGTTACTTCCTGTTGCTATTTCTGACGGTACGGTACGCACCAAGTGGCAGGCGCCTTGCTAAATTTCTTCAGAAATTTTTCTAGTTATTTATTTAGTATTCCTTTTATTTAAACTGGCCTTTACTACAGCTAAAACAAGAACTTAACTGACCCTTCATAGACATTCAGGTTTAATGTATTGCCAGAAAACTTAATGAAGACAACAAGAATGGGAGTGGTGCGGGAGTCATTCTGAATGGGAGCGGGATGGGAGTGGGAGTAATATTACCAGGAGCGGGACGGGACAGGATTATTTTTTCTACTCTGGCCCAGGATTGGGATGGGACACAATTTTTTTCAGTGGGAGTGGGACGGGACAGGAGTGAAAATCCACTCCCGTGTCACCCTCTACTACAACCCATGCAAGTGGCTCAGGTGGTGCAGCTCAAGCAGGATGGCACATTAATGCGAGCTGTAGCAAGAAGTTCTGCTGTCTCTGTCACGTAGTGTCCAGAGCATACCAGAAGACAGGCCAGTACACTGGAGACTTGGAGGAGGCCGTAGGAAGGGAAACAACCCTGCAGCAGGACTGCTACCTCTGCCTTTGAGCAAGGAGGAACAGGAGTAGCACTGCCAGGGCCCTGCAAAATGACCTCCAGCAGGCCACAAATGTGCAAGTGTCTGCTCAAACTATCAGAAACAGACTCCATGAGGGTAGTTCGAGTGCCCACCGTCCACATGTGATGGTTATGCTTACAGCCAACTACCGTGCAGGACGTTTGGCATTTGCCAGAGAACACCCAGATTGGCAAGTTCACCACTGGTGCCCTGTGCTCTTCACAGATGAAATCATGTTCACACTGAGCACATGTGACAAACTGTCACATGTGCTCAGTGGGTCAGTGATGGTGTGGGGTGGCATTTCTTTGGTGAGCCGCACAGCTCTTGTGCTCTCCAGAGGTAGTCTGATTGCCATTAGCTACAGAGATGAGATCCCCAGAACCATTGTGAGGTGGTGCTGTTCGTCCTGGGTTCCTCCAAATGAAAGACAATGCTAGACCTCATGTGCCTGGAGTGTGTCAGGAGTTCCAGTAAGACGAAGGCATTGATGCTATGGACAGGCCCGCCCGTTCCCCATACCTGAATCCCAAGACCAGGCATTTTAGGGAGGTCATACAGTTTGATATTTACTCACTCAGTTGAACATGAAATTGTTGATAAATGTAAACATTATGATCTTTTGTCATGCTAATTGATTTGTGGGACACATGCTGATTATTACTAAATGTTTTCTCTGGCTGATGTTTGACTTACCTGATTGAATGCTTTGACATGCTCATGTGTATGTACCACATTTCAATAGTTTTGCTCGTGATAAGGGTGAAATGTGCGTGAGAAATGTTTTTGTAAAAGCTTTCAAAGAATTAACGGTCTGTTCTTTTAAACAGTACACAGACCTTTCCTCAAGAGAGGTTTTGACATACTCACATGGCGGTCTTGCAAAGCGAGGTATTACAAAGCTAATTTCTACGTTTTCCTTTGCTCACTTAATTGTTATAATATCTGGACAACATATCTGTGAAACTGGTGGATAAATGGCCCCTAAAAGCATGACATAGTATCAATATTGCTGTTTGCTCCACTTATGAAAGCAAAATCTGTCGAGCTCTATCTGGCATTGAGACATCAATTCCTATTGCCACATTGCTAGACAGGACACTGGGGAAAAAAAATATTGCTTTATCCAAATGTATCACAGACGTAACAATTGTTAACAAATATATATTGTCAGGGTTCTCTGTGTTGTCCTGCTCTAACTCTGCTCCCCAGGTGTGTCTAGTTGGCTGAGGGGGTGTGGTCCACACATGCAGCTCGTTGCAGGCGGCTTCTTAAGCAGAGCTCTGACAGATGGAAGACCCTACGAGATCGACACCGTCATAAATCCTACCACCGTTCGTCTTCGTCTGCCACCTCACTCTAGAGTGCACCCTACATTCCACGTCTCTCAAATTAAACCTGTCGTGGACAGTGATTTATGCCCACCTTCCAGACCCCCTCCACCCTTCCAGGACAATCAAGACCCTCGCGTCCTCAGGGTTATGGACGCCCGTCGACGAGGTAAGGGTCACCAGTACCTCGTCGATTGGGAAGGTCGCAGCCCTGAGGAACGCTCATGGGTGTCAGCTGCTGCCATCGGTAATAAAGACCTTGTCCGGGACTTTTGGTGCTCTCAGCCTGGTACTTCCTCGTCTGGGCCGCCAGGAAGCGGCCGTTGAGGGGGGGGGTAGTGTCAGGGTTCTCTGTGTTGTCCTGCTCTAACTCTGCTCCCCAGGTGTGTCTAGTTGGCTGAGGGGGCGTGGTCCACACCTGCAGCTCGTTGCAGGCGGCTTCCTCTGGCTTCTTAAGCAGAGCTCTGACAGATGGAAGACACCGGAGCCTTAAACCAGTCGTTGTACGACATGGCCTCTGACCAGGCCCTTGGAAACCTGTTCGTGAGTTTTTTTGTACACTCAACTCTGACTAGTTTTGAGTCTCCTGTTTTTGTCATAGTTTTGGTGCTGGATGCACTCACCTGCCTTGACGTTCCGTCTGAAGAAGTTACTTCAAAATCACAGGGCTCAGATTTTTCTCTGGCGCTCCCCCTCTTGCTCCCTGGAGGTTACCCAGCTGGGCTCGAGGTCCCCTTCCCGGATTTTGGTGTTCTCGCTTCAACTCTGGTTAATCCATCTGTCACTCAACCCAGCGGAGGCTCGCTCTGGATTCCCCGTCAGCCGCTGCCGCTGCCCTCCAGCCACTAGCCACCTACTCCATCTAGAGCAGGCTCACAAAGTTCCCTCGGCACTCCTTCCCCCGGTTAGGTCCGCCTGGCTAATGGTAAGCAGAGCACATGGTGACTCGTTCATGGATTCTTGCCGATGATCTAATTATTCTGTTCTCTTGCAGTGTCCTCCGCTTCGACGTTCAGATCTTGCTACAGCTACTACATTCCACCCTTATTGTTTGTACATTTTTCAAAAAAACTGTTTAAAACTATCTTGGTCGCCTGATCGTATCTGCATGTGGGCAATCCACCTGAAAACCATGACATATATATATATATATATATATATATATATATATATATATATATATATATATATATATATATATATATCATACATGCTGCTGTGCTGTGACCTTCAAAACTGAGCGTGATCAACATGATCAGCAGCAGGAGGCATATAAGGAAGGATCCTCCACCTGCACAGCATCAGATTGTTGTCTAACCCCAGTGGTAAAACTTTCAGGCCATTTGTCTGTTTGAGTCAAGTTTACATATTTCTCCATTGTTCAGTTCCTCTGCCTGCCTGAACATGCTTCCTAACAAGCATGGAGAGTCTCACACCCTATCCATGATCTTAGACAATGTCTCACACCCTCTCCATGACACACTGGCCCAGCAGAGAAGCTCCTGTAGCAGAAGACTCCTCTTACCCAGATGCACCACAGAGCGCCACAGGAAATCATTCCTGCCTGTGGTCATCAGTCTTTACAATGCCTCCCTCAGTGTTTCAGACACCCCCTCTGTCATTGACATTTATTCAGTCTCTGCACCGTCTTGCACAATGTCACTCACTTTATTCTTGCACAATGTCACTATTCATTTTATTTTGGATCTTTAGTTATACATGTGTATATATGTTTACGTGTGTGTGTGTATATGTATACATATATGTTTGTGCATATGTGTGTATATGTATGTGTATATATGTATGTATATACATATGTATGCGTGCGTATGTGTGTGTGTGTATAGGAATATGTGTATGTTTACATTTGGATTAAGGATACTTGGATCTCTACTTATTGTTTTTTGTGGATTTTCGAAGTATCAGCAAATACAGCGGATGTCGGTAGACATTTGGCCTTGATCAGGCTGCCGGCTGCATATGACGCGCTCACTATGGCTGTGAACGGACAAACCTGGAAGGTGGAGGAGCAGAGCCGAAAGCTGGCTGTGCTGGAACGCAGACTGGCTTTGGTGGTTGAACTCAAGGGGGTGATGGGATAAAATCTGGAAGTGAAGCGCGGACAAGCCCAACAATTTGGATAATTGAATTTACCATGTGAAGCCAGCAAAATGACTTAAAGCTGACAGGAAAGGCAGTGCAGCTTGCCCACATAACAAATAACATATTTGGACTATGCCCTCCCTATCTCTACTCCTGGATTGTTATGGCGGAGACTGCTCAGAAAAGCTCCCGGCTATCCCCCTTCCCCACAGACACCTGTGGATTCTTTTTCTGAACTGTTGGCCGGTGACCAGTTAACATCAAGGACAATGGCATCTGGAGAGTGTTCACGGAGATATAAACACTTTCACCCAAACACACACACATAACTGATACTCGTAAAACTGACGAACTTACACGCGACAGGTCTCAATGTTTACCTTCTGCCATATGTGTCTTGTCTTATTTGTGCTTTCTGTGCTAGAGGTTTTTTGATACCTCAAACTGTATCCTGTTATAGGATAAAGTTTGAGTTATGTTTTTTTCCCTCTCACCTTCCCTTTTTTTGTGGCCTCTATCTTTTCATAGAGTAATTGGCAGCGCCCTGTGGTCACCGTGTAAGGCCTCAGTAAATCGTCTCCCCCTGTAATGTTTGTGATGTTTGTTTGTTTGTTATGTTATGGCGATTGTACTGAAACAACAATTGCCCGCTGGGATTATTAAAGTATGTCTGATTCTGATATATGTATGTATGTATATGTGTATATACTGTATGTGTATATACATATGTATGTATGTGTATATATATACATACAGTCAGGTCCATAACTATTGGGACATCAACACAATTCTAATCTTTTTGGCTCTATACACCACCACAATGGATTTGAAATGAAACAAACAAGATGTGCTTTATCTGCAGACTTTCAGCTTTAATTTGAGGGTATTTATATCCAAATCAGATGAACGGTGTAGGAATTACAACAGTGTGTATATGTGCCTGCCACATTTTAAGGGACCAAAAGTAATGGGACAGATTAATAATCATAAATCAAACTTTCACTTTTTAATACTTGGTTGCAAATCCTTTGCAGTCAATTACAGCCTGAAGTCTGGAACGCATAGACATCACCAGACGCTGGGTTTCATCCCTGGTGATGCTCTGCCAGGCCTCTACTGCAACAGTCTTCAGTTCCTGCATGAAGCTGATGAGAAATCCAATTGTTTCCTTCTTTGCTTTTAACCTCCTGACCGTTTTTAACCCCCATGCTGTAAAATTCCTGACCCAACCCTCCTGACCCCCTCTTTGATGTGTGATAATAAAGGCAGAAGGACAGAGATGACCCGGCGCAGACGTTCCTAAACCTTAAAGGAGTGTAGTTCTCCGTTTGGGTGTCCTCTGTCCTTTTCTATAGAAATGTTTAAAACTTGTGTTGTGTGGTTTTCATTCTAGGATAAAAGGGGTTATCTTTAATAACCCTATCAGCCTGGTGCCGTGACGCGGATCCCAACATATCAGCTCGCTGACGAGAGGAGCGACTTGCTGAAACCCACCGGTGGTCTGAGTCAGGGACCTGTCTAAAGTCCCGGGAGGTAACTTCCTCGCTGGGCCAGCGTCGTAGGTTAACTCCTTTCGCCAACAAGGGATTGACGGGATCCGACCGGGAGAAAAACACACCACAGCAAGTAAGTTTTAAACGACCGGTTAAAGTCCGTCGTTTAGGGTTTCGGGTGATTAAAAGTTTCCCCGAACAGGTGTGCAAGCGATTTTAGTCCCTTGCAACGGGTAATTAAAAAAAAAAAAAATCCCCGAAAAGTTAAATCGAGAGGTTTGAGTCCCTCGAAGCAATACGACAGGTTTTCAGTCCGTCGTAGAATTAAAGGTAGCTAAAAAACTCAGGTTAAAGTCCTGAACGGTACCTTAAAAGAAAGAAAAAAAAAAAAAAGGATTAAGGTCCTGGAAGGTAGATAAACACAACGCAAAAGTAATTAGGATGGGTTCAGGACAAAGTAGAAAGGGAAATCCCAGAGGGGATGAAAAGTTTGTGTATCCAAGTGTGACAGGACGAGGGTATGAGGTTTTAATATTTGGCCCCTCGAAACCGGGCAAACCGGAGATATCAATAACGCCACCTTGGGAATTGCCCCCAAGGAAATAGATCGCCAATAAGGCACTACAAGTTCGTTACCCAAAGAGAACAAGACGATTCCACAACAAGATGTATTTTATTATTCCACGCTAAAACACAATTAGGATACAAGGGACAACACAGGAAGGAAAGGGGACAGTACTGAGGCTAACCAGCAGGGGGTGGGCAGTCCAATTATAGTGAACTGGATCTTAAAGAAAAAGAAAATGAATCAATCCAAATAAATCACCCCACTCACTTGTGAACAGACATGCATTTGTGAAAAAAAAACAAATTATCCCAACACACAGATCCAGTCCTCAGAAAGAGCTTTCCCCCACCCCACCGCTTCAGCTCTCAGCCTGGAAATGAGAGGGTAGGACTAATAGAGCAAAAAACAAAAAATAAAAGGCAATAGTAACAGTTTAAACATACACCAAGGCTAAAATGAGGTTGTTCTTAACCTCAGACATAATTAAAAATAATTCAAGCTTTAATTGGATAACCTAAACAAAGAAACCCAAAGCCAGATGGCACACGGAAACAGGATGGTTAGAATAAACAAATATTAACCCAAAATACAGAACTAAGAGACCCAAATTGAGAATTTAGCAAAAACAAAACCCAAAATAAACAAAACAACAAAAATAAAGCAAGACAGTAACAATAAAACAAAGCAGCAGAGTCTCCAGCAGGCTGCAGCAGCTTTATCTCTGCAATCAAAGTACAGGTTAAGTAGTGATTTCAGAAACTGCAGAAAGTAAAGGGGAATCAGGCCACCTACCCGAGCTGGATTATTCCGCCACAACTAAGGAGCCCCTTCTGGACCCGCAGCAGGAGGATCGGCATACAAATACCTTTTATATTTATATATATATATATATATATCCTCATGTATCCGCATCCTCATGGCACCACAATTGGATGCGTGGGTGTGATAGAGTACCTACCAGTTTGGTGCCGTTACACTGCACTGGGGGTCGTTTCATCCACACCCCACTCCCAAACAAGAGATTTCAGGCACTTTCTAAGGTCAAACAATTTGAGTCAGCCACTAAAATTATAAAGCTAACGCAGCAGGAGAAAACATTACTTACTGGTAGAATTATTTTCCCTTGAGTGAGCCAAACAATGTCCTCACTGCAACATGACCAAGTGTAGGCATAAAGCACCCAGGTGAGGGAGACTCCCTTTATGCTCTCCACCCATAAGCTAATTGAACACCAGGTGTCCTCAATCTCAGGAGAGACTTCATCCTGCTACACAAGTAAATTTAAAATGTTATTGCAATAAATATTATGATATATATTTCTTAATATTAAAAAATACTTGGAGAAGTGGAAGGAGTAGTATAAAATAGATGGTGTGTTAAAGGTGAATCAATGGAAAAACGTTGTGTGCCGGCTAAAAATAAGCGCTAAGAAAGAGAAAAAAAGGGGAAATAAAAAATGTGTGTGTGTATGTCTATGTGAATGCGTGTATGTATGTATATAAATATATTTATAGCTATATAAGGGCTTGACGTTGCGCGCTGTAAGTTAATTCAAGCACAAAATAGGCAGGATGAGAGACAGCCTCGTGCAGCAGGAGGGGTTGGGTTGGCTGATGGAACGGTGGCGACTGCAGCGCCGCCGCGTCCGGCTGACAACCTTCCCCCAACACCTGTTGATCTCCCACAAAATTAGGCTCTAAATAAAAAAGAACTCGCCAGAACAAAGTAACGCAAACTATGGTAGCAACTGAAGAAGACAGACCACCACCGTATAATCTCTTAACCCCCCCCCCCCAAGGATATTTCAGATCTGTATGCAGACCTGGATGGACTGAGTAAATCAGATCATTCGTTATCAACAAACTGGTCCAAAGGATTGTATCCTATGGTGCAGGTCGCAAATACTAATGTAGGAACACAGCAGCCTTAAACAATCCTAATTTTCTGTCCGTGGTCGTTAGAAGAAGCTAGAAAGACTCTAGAAGGTGTAATTTCTCCGCAGGAAGATCCAGAATTATGGATCCAGGACATGGAGGGAATTTATAACTCATATGGTTTAAATGGACATGAGTTTGGACAAGCCTTACAGTCATCAGTGGGGAAAAAAAACATTGGGAAAAAATAAGGGCGAATTATACAGGCAGAACCCCACAAGGCGGAATATTTGAACATGAAGCGTAAATGGGGAACAACAGCAGACGCCGCAAGAGCAGTTTTCACAGGAGGGCGGATAATTGGAAATTTGGGATCCATAAAACAATAAAAATACTTAGATTTGTTAATGGAAGGTTTCCAGCCGCATATATCTGCGTGGGTTAAAAAAAACAAAAAAAACAATTAGTTACACTGATAACGTCTAACGTAACCACAGTTATGGAATAGGTCTATGTGCATCACGCCGAGAAACACGCTAAAAAGGGAGGTGGTGCGTCTGGAGGGGAGGGGGGGGGGGACACATTTTCTGGGCAGATCCTTCATGTGACCCAGAAGAAATATTTGCTTTCCAAGCCACCGGACCGCCTTGACAGCGTCGAGGAGGTTTCCGAGGAGGCAGGGGCGGTCCTAGCGACCAAGGGGGCTTTCAGCCCCAATCAGTAAAAACAGATGGGGGGTGCTGGAATTGCGGGTCACCCGACCATTTGGTCCAGGGAATGTCCCAATCAGATACAAGCACCTCATCTGCGGGGACAAGGAAGAGGCCGCAGGGGCGGTTCTTCATATAAAATGTGACTAGGGGCGAGAGCAAATGTGGATCCAGAGCCATTAATAACAGTAGATGTGTATGGAGCATGGGAGCTTTTAAATGCATTAAAAGAAAGAAAAAAAAAACATACATAGTGCTTACAATTAATGGACAGCCAGTTACTTGTTTATGCGATTCATGAGCCTATAAAACATGTATAAAAGATAATCTAGGGGTAAAGGAATCTAAAATGTCCATTTTTGTAAAATCAGCAAATGGTCATACATCCCAAGAATGGATGTTAAAAGTAATAGAAATAAAAGACCCTCAAACAGGAAAAAAGTTGCATGTTTCTGTAGTAATGTCACCAACTTGCCCCAATAATCTGCTAGGATGGGATTTAATGGAAAATTTAGGCATTGCAGTTTTTCCAACGCAGGATGGAATGAAAGCTGTCCGTGTAAAACATGTAATGTCGCTGCAACAAAATCCTCCTGTGTTTTATGCACTATGCTTACCATATCTGCTCCAAATAAAAGAGAAAAGCAAACTTATGTAAAATGCTAGAAGCACATTATCAAAACCAGAGGATGAAACTCGGTTAGCTGATCTACAAACCACTATGAATGTGTGCTTAACCCCAGATGAAAAGTTTGAAAAACAGTTTCTAAAACAGGAAACTACAATTGTGGCTATACAAAATATGTATACAGATGGGAGTTCATTTGCAGCAGTTACTGTTATGCTTTCTACACAGATGCAAAAAATGTGTATGGCTTACCATGGGAACATTTTTTGTCATTGTTTAAGACCAGTAAAGAGCAGTGGAGAGACACGGGCCTGCGTTTAAAAGCTGCAGAAAGAGCGTCTGATTTTCAGCCGTGTCCACACAAAACAGGCTGGCTTTATAGCCCTAGCACAGAACTATGGAAACAGCCTTACAAAGTTCTGTTCGATGCAGAACCTCGTGTTCAAGATTTAGCATGAGACAAAATATTCCAACATTTTTTGCTATCAGAATCCGATGAAAATTATTTAAAAGGTGTTCCAAATGCTTTGTGATCTACAGGGCCAACTGATAAAGGATTATTGACAACTGTAGAACCAGTTAAAATAGTTCCTAAATTAAAGTACAGGCTCCAGATAAAACAGTACGGGCTAAAATATGAAGAACAGGAGGGTATAATGACATTTATAAACATTTCATTGGATGCAGGAATAATTGGACCATGTCCAGATTCTCAGTTTTTACTTTCAAGGAAGAGAAAAAATATATGTAGACACGCCTGCCACAGGGATTTGTAGACCGTTCTACAATTTTCATCCAGGCCATTTTAACATGCTTAAAGAGCTTTAATCTAAAGCATGGAAATAAAGTATTAATGTACATAGGTGGCTTTCTAATTGCATTTAAAACAGCTGCTACATCATTTTGGCTAAAATGGGAAACAAAGTTAGCAAAGATTCAATACAGTGGGTGCGGAAATGAGTCTGTTACAGGCCATGTTATCTCAGAAGAAGGTAAAAAGATACAGGAAGTGAAGAATCGCTATAGTAAGTGAGCCTAAAAAAACAAATGATGTCTTTTTTATTGAGTTTGGATTCGACATTATGTAGAGAAAACTTAGCTTTCTTAAATCCTATTCATGACATGCTGATGGCCATGTCGGAGACAATCCAGTGGACCTTAAAAGCAGAGCAGCAATTCACAGAGCTAAAAGCAAAGCTTATCTCAGCAACTGTCTTAGCTCTAGTTTTACGACTTCTGTGTTGTTATAGCCCCGTGGTGATAAGCTCAAACCTTAAGCAGCAGCGCTACCCCCATGTCTGCTAGCAGTTTGTGCAACTACCATGCCTGTAGGAAGTTCAGCTGGAGTGGTCTGGTTTCATTCAACCACTAGACCCCCATGTAGTAGATGTATTACAATTTGGTCTTTCTGATATTTGCCTAGAGCAAAAAAACAGAGCAAATCATTGATCTAGAAGTGTTGTTAATTAGACAAACAGCGGCAACTGTAGAAAAACACAAATGTGGGTAAAAAATGTAGCAACAATGAATCAGAAGGATTCTATAGTTTGTAACAAAGCAGTTCTCCCTAAAAGCTTATTCCAAGTAGCAGCTTATTTGAGCCATGGGCAATTGCCATGTCTCAAAAAGGGAGGGATAACTATAATACAGCAACATATGGATTTAATTCATAGGATTTAATTCATACAAAAAAAATATTTTTTTGTAAAGCATGTACGATTTGTGTTAAAAATTACCCTCAGGTTAATTTTAGATCAGAACAGTGAAGGTTTCCAGAACTAACGGAACCTTTTGAAGTGATGCATATGGATTTTAATGAACTGACAAAGTGGCCCTTACAAATACTGTCTGGTAATGATTGATGCATTTTCAAAATGGGTTGAAATAGTTCCAGCAAAGCACACAGATGCACTGACACACAGATGCACTGACAGTAGCTAAAAGATATATGCAAAGGTTTGGCATCCCACAGAAAATTAAGAGTGAAAATGGTCCACATTTTCTGAATCAGGTGATTCAGCAAATTGGCAAGCAGGTTACAGATAACCTTAAAGAAACACACCGTGCCACAAAGTGAAGAACTTGTGAAAAGGACAAATGGGACATTTTAAATCCAGGCTTAAAAAGTGCATGGAAGAAACATAGAGGCCATGGCCAGAATGTCTGGACTTAGTAAAACTGTACATGAGAATAACGCCAACGAGCAGTGGTTTGACTCAGTTTGAAATAATATATGGCAGACCATATAAATTACCGCTGTTCACAATACAGACACCACCTAAGGAGGAAGGAAAAACTCTAACAGACTATATGAGAGAAATGATGCAGTCTAAAAAAGTGTCCAATGCAAATTTACTGCCAGGAGAACCTTTGTCTCCACAGGATCCACAAGCAGTGAGACTAGGAGACTGGGTGTTCATCAAAATCATCAGAAGGAAGGACTGGGCGAGCCAAAGTTGGGAAGGACCATTCAAAGAGCTCCTGACCATGCCAACAGCTGTAATGATCGCTGAAAGACCTTCCTGGGTTCACCTCAGCCACTGTAAGTTACAGAGAGTGTTAAGTGCCTAAAGGTTGGAACAGTGGGGAAGTCCGACTTCAAAGGGGTTTGGTTTTTTAGGGCCACTCGTCTCAACGTCGGTGAAGAAACCAACTGATCCCTGTTCTTTAGAGTCCTGGGTAAAATTAACATCTCTGCTAACCTAGCAAAAATGGAGTTCCCATGCAGAAGGGGTTTCTTCTTTTGCGTTGTGGCTGTTGCGTGCATTATTTGTTTCAGTCCAGATCCAAGGAGTGAGAGGAAAAAGAGGTTCATCCACTCCACTGCCATGAAGATTTGGCTGGGTGATATCCCAAACCACCATGTTGACAACTTATGGGAAACGTATGCAAGAACTGTAATCCAGGAGCATAACAAGACTGATTGCTATGTGTGTTCTGTCATGCCTAAATCTACCAAGCAGCCTACCTTGTACATAACTCCCATGAACACCTCACAGGCTATTTGTTTTGCATCATATGCATTCTAGTTTATGCCTGCTCAGTTAATGAATGCCACGACTGGGGAGATTATGATGGAACAAGTGTGCAAAGGAGTAAAGTCGTCACTGTTCTCTTACAGTAATGTCACAGGCTATCCCACCAAGATGAAGGCTGTTATGTCTAAAGGAATTAAACATCCAGTGTGTATTCACTCACCTAGAGGGAACGATACGGTGAAAGTAGGACATGCAGCAGGATGCCAGAGTACCATCACTGACTTTTACTCTGACTCTGTCTGCGGCATCCTCCCTAATAGAACGTACACCAGCTGTTCTACTTGGAAACCACAAGGTAACTTTCCTACAGAGGGTGGCTGGTTCCTGTGTGGAGGAGACAGCATTTACCCATCACTGCCCCTCAGCTGGTCAGGTACATGTGCACCTGTGTTTGTTTCTGACCACACTGTCATCATCTCAGCTCAAGCTGTGAAGGAAAATCATCCTTCTAATAGGAGAAGAGAACTCAGTTCCAGCTCAGTGTTCCAACCCCATGATCCCATGTGGGGTCCCAACGTTCCCTCTGAACATAAGCACGAGTATAGTGAATAAAATAGGACTTTCACTTTTCCGTGGTTTGGAGTTGGTAAATCTATGCTGATGATTGAGACATTGGACTATAGAATGAAGACCCTGGTGAACATGACGATGGACATTAATAAAGGATAAAACAAACAATTAAGTGAAATGCGTTTAATGGTACTGCAAAGCAGAATGGTTGGACATGTAAACTGCTAGCCAAGGTGGCATATGTGTAATGATTGGAATTTCCTGCTGTACGTACATTCCTGACGCAAATGAAACTCATACTACTGAAGCTATGTCTGCTTTGAAGAATCTGCAACAAGCAATGTCCCAGGATGTTGTTCCTCTAAGTATGAACTTTCTCTCCTGGTTCTTTTCAGGATTGTGGTGGAACCTTTTACTTAAAATAATGACACCTATTATTATTATTGTTCTTATTATTTTTTGTGTTTTTACTGCTTGTGTAATCCCATGCCTAAAGTCTATGATTGCTAAAACTATGGGAAATGTAATGTTTCAATATCAAATGCGTTCACAAATCCCTTTTGAAGAAATACAACCTGTAGTTTAACTTTTCCCTTGTTAAATGCTTAACAAATTGACAGTCTCATTGAAAATGCAGAATGCAAGAAAAGAATACTTGAAGTAGGTTAAGTTAAGCTTTCAATAAAATGATTAAAAGGTGGGAAATGTTAGGAAAATGTGAATGTAATCATTTTATTTCTATCAAGTTACAGGTATTTGGTTTGTTTTAAGAATTTGCTTTCAGGAAGGTTTTGTTGTATTTACCCCTAGCCAGGAAGAACAAATTGTACAGATAAGGAATGTCTCCCTTATCCGGCTGTGCATGAAGCTGATGAGAAATCCAATTGTTTCCTTCTTTGCTTTTAACCTCCTGACCGTTTTTTAACCCCCATGCTGTAAAATTCCTGACCCAACCCTCCTGACCCCCTCTTTGATGTGTGATAATAAAGGCAGAAGGACAGAGATGACCCGGCGCAGACGTTCCTAAACCTTAAGGGAGTGTAGTTCTCCGTTTGGGTGTCCTCTGTCCTTTTCTATAGAAATGTTTAAAACTTGTGTTGTGTGGTTTTCATTCTAGGATAAAAGGGGTTATCTTTAATAACCCTATCAATAATATTGCCCGAAACTGTTGTGAAGGGTGTTTTCTTCACCAGGGAAAGAATTCTTCGGTCATCCACCACAGTGGTTTTCCGTGGTCTTGCGGGTCTTTTGGTGTTGCTGAGCTCACTGGTGCGGTCTTTCTTCTTAAGAATGTTCCAAACACTTGATTTGGCCACACCTAATGTTTTAGCTATCTCTCTGATGTTTTTTTTTTTTTTTGATTTTTCAGCCTAATGATGGCTTGCTTCACTGATAGCGACAGCTCTTTAGATCTCATATTGAGAGTTGACAGCAACAGATTCCAAATGCAAATAGCAGACTTGAAATGAATTCTGGACCTTTTATCTGCTCCTTGTAAATGGGATAATGAGGGAATAACACACACCTGGCCATGGAACAGCTGAGCAGCAGATTGTCCCATTACTTTTGGTACCTTAAAAAGTGGCAGGCACATACTAGACCCGTTAACACTACACTTTTTTAACCGAGCCGAGACCAGTCCGAGCTCGGTAACCGAGATAACTCTTGTGTGTAAACGGTCAGCAGACTGAACTGGACCGCGCTAAACATAACCGGACGGCGCTAACTGCAGACCAGTTCCCGAGTAGGTCTCGGCCTGGTTTTATTTTCTGGCCCAGTTATCTGATAAAGAGCGCATGAGCAGACCGCGTCATGCCCTTACAGTCAGCTGACTGTCAGCGGGTTTTCCGGCGTGTCTGGCTGCACGTCCCAATTCACACTCCATTCAGACAAATTTCAGACATTCATAATAATACTAGCTTCCTTACCGTGCCACACGGTTTCCAGAGATGATTCTGCTTAGCAGCGCAATGAACCTCAGTGTCTGTCGTTGTTTCCTGCGTCTGTAAATCCTTAGTAGACATTCGTTTGTCTCATCCACTTCCCAAAAGCCAACTTTCTCAAGTAAATTCACCAATGGTTGCCTTCTTCCCCTGACTCTCCACAAACACCGAAATATCAGAATATCAAGCATGACATCCCGAATGTTACGGGCGCCGCTGTCTTGTTTTGGGCCTTCCGCCTCCAATCTCAGACAGCGGTAGTACCGCAGATCGCCACTAGGGGGCGAGGGGCAACCAAGTAACCGAGATAAGCTTGGTGTGTAAACGGGTCAGCTTGGCCTGATAACTGATCCAAGCTCGGACTGGTCTCGGCATGGCTCGGCATGGCTCGGCTTTTAGGTGTAGTGTAAACGGGCCTATACACACTGTTGTAATTCCTACACCGTTCATCTGATTTGGATGTAAATACCCTCAAATTAAAGATGAAAGTCTGCAGATAAAGCACATCTTGTTTGTTTCATTTCAAATCCATTGTGGTGGTGTATAGAGCCAAAAAGATTAGAATTGTGTTGATGTCCCAATATTTATGGACCTGACTATATATGTATAGAGCTATACTTGTATATATTTATATTTTTATTATCTTGTGTGGACTACTGTTCATATATATAAAAATGTTTGTATATCTGGAGCGTGTAACAAAAGTAATTTCCCTCTGGGATTATTAAAGTATGTCTGATTCTGATTCTGAACAAATCAGCTATTGTCATGATTTGCTATTGAACCCGAACACACCACAACAGAGTAAATTTAACAGTTTATTGAAATAGTGGATTGTGGAGGATGGAACCAAGAGTCTGTACAGAGCTGAAGCAGGAGGATGGTGAAGGCAGGCACTGGCAAGCAGGTAGGAACCAGAGCACAGAGGCAGCAGAACCAGAAGCACAGCAGACAGGAGACCTGGAACCAGGCTTGACCAGCAGCACGGCAGAATGGACGATTGGAACAGACTTGACCAGCAGTATGACAGAATGGAGACTTGGAACCTGGTTAGACCAGCAGCATGGCAGAGTGGAGACTGGAACCAGAACCACAACAGGATTAACAGCACGACTGGTGAATACTTGCAGGACCGGAGAGAGAGCAGGACCAGAACCACAGCAGGCGGGCGGAGATGAAAGGAACTCGGGCTGGACAAAACAGGTGAGGTGAGCAGTTGTGAGCAGAAACCAACAGAACGAACCGACAGGGGAGGACTGAAAGCAGGGAGCTTAAATAGGGAGGCTGACAGGTGTGCTGAGTGCTGGCTGATTAGTGGCTGACAGGTGTAGGTGATTAGTGGAGCATGGGATCTGGAGCTGTATGGGAGGCTGAGAGTGCCCTGAAATGTCCATGGTGCAGCAGGCAAGGCTGCACCATGACAGCTATAGCATCCAAAATGCCAGGGCTGATTTGTAAAGTAACTGACAAAGACCCACGAACAGATATTATGCCAGACAGCCTGAATTACTCCATTGTGGGACATTAAAAGTATTTCTATTGATTGGTTAGTCCAAACCACAGCAGCTTGTCCTGGGTGTCTCCACACCCCCTGTGGTATGCTCACATGTCAGCCACTTGGACATGTAAGCATGGGCCGCTGATTGCAAGGCCAAATGCTGCATAGCTACTGTGTACACCTTCCTGCATTTCACTACAGATTTTCTGGTACACAATTACAAACAAAACGCACATTACTAAACACATTCATAAATATGTAAAGGTGAACACTTTTAAAGAAGTAACTTTAAGATTTAACAAGCTTTGTAAATGCATGTGTTAAGAAAATTATTTTGCACTAAAATATTCATTTATGTGATGGAATCATGGAGCAACCTAATAAAGTGGGCATTACATCAACAGTTAAATTGAATAAATAAATAAATTAATACATAAATAAATTAATAAATTTTCATTATATAAGAGTAATCGGATCCTTTAATATACCTGCTGATGTGAAGGAAATTGCGAACACCACATTTAAAGAACATCTTAAAGTAAGCTAAAATCTGCCGCCCCGGCAGACATCAATGAAGTGCAAAGAAAAGGTTACAGGCTACAATAGATAAGATTAGCACTGTTGAATGACTCCTTCTACTAACCAACAAGGGTGAATTGGGGATTAAAGCACCAGTGAACATTTGTTTTGGAATTATATGCAGTCATCTACAATATTTATGGAGATTTAATATCTCTCAACTCGAACGCAATAAACACAACTGTTCTCTTTTAAACCAGATGTTAAAACATCCTGAGGGGAAAACATAAAACTGAGTTTAGCTAACTATTAACCTAGAGGTCTTTTAGACCAGAATAAATTAATGATTATCCTCTAACTTACAATGAGAAAAGAAATAAGGCCAATTAGATTAGTTGGACATTTTGGATCTGGTCAGGGTTGCAGGGCGGCTGTGATGATAAAAGAGCTTGAAGGTGATATTGAATGAAAGTTTACTGTACTCTGAGGAACATCAAAGCTACAATGGCATCCAACATTGGAACTCCTGTTGTGCAAGGAACATCTTGAACGTGACATAAGGTAATATCCTGGGTTTACAACGAGAGACATTTCAAACACAAGGGGCGTGGAGACACCCAGGACAGGCTGCTGTGGTTTGGAACTGTTGTAAACTTGTCACAGGTGGTGGAATTGTTTCCCTTGGAGCCAGGTTGGACACAGGAGATGATGAGGTGGTCCCACAGGGATTACCTGACATCTAACACTGACTGTAAAGGGTTTAGGTTTTTTGGGGTTGCCGAAAGGAGGAAGCACCAGATAAAGCCTACCATGTCCTGACCAGGTCCGTGCTCAAAACACAGATCCAATTACCAAGGCCTAGACAAATCGGAACGCAGACGCGTTCATCCAAGAAATACTATCAAGTATTAGGGAGAGCCGAAAGCGAGGAGGGGCAGAGACCGGGCAAACGCAGACTGCAGCGGGACCATGGGGTGCGATTACTTTCCATCTATGTGATCTCTGCTCTGTTTCTCAATAAAAGTACTGGAACTTCATCACTCCACCATCTCCTTATTCAATAACTCTGGGAAGTTAGTTATTGTTTAGAACTCCGACCACTTTGGTATTGGGAAATCTTCCAACAGATACCAAATGTGACCCAATAACACTATGAGTATATGTGTTAAGTTAGATGTAAAGCTCTCCTGACAGAAATTAATTCAAGGCCTAGTATCGGTAAATGATGTTGGGATACATGTGCTTGCAAGGTTTTATACATCCCCTAAACGAAGATTATCAAAAAGATTTGTATACTTCTCACTAGAAATGTCATCTAAATTCATGCATATATCTGCTGATGTTTTTTATTTTAATGTTGCATTTTCCATATTAAGAAGGCTATAATGAAGGTTGGTGCAGATCGGTCCATAGCAACCACCATAACAATGGTAGACAATGTAACATTTAACGTTTTCTGAGGATACACTTAAATCTTCTGTGAAACTAATGAATGAAAAATTGTTGACATTCCTTGAACAAAGAGTCTAAAAATATTGTGTATACTTCATGCTAAAAATGTCATAAAATGAAAAGAAATTAGGACGTTTTCTTTAAAATTTTGAAGTTTCCATGGCGGTGGGGGGCCCCAAGGGCCTCCAAAGCGGATAAAGTGGAGTTTCTGTTGTCCAATAAAATTTGGATTCGATGGTTGGTGGAAGCCTGAAGAAGCAGCAGGAAGCCTAAACATCTTTCTTAGCCAGAGGAGCCCCATCAGCCTCTTGTTCTGCAGATGTACCTAGTGACATCTTCCATGAAAAAGGTCAACACCAAGAAGGCTGCAGGTCCAGACATGGTGTCAAATTGGATGCTTAAATTGTGTGATCACCAGCAAGCAGAGGTCTTTCTGGACATCTTCAACCTCTCCCTGCAGCTCTCCATGGTTCCTGCCTGTCTGAAATCATCTGTTATAGTGTCTGTCCCTAAGAAACCATTCATCACCTGTCTCAATGATTATCATCCTATCGCTCTGACCACCGCCATCATGAAGTGCTTCGAGAGGATCCTCCTGCAACACATCAAGGATGCCATCCCTGCTGGCCTGAACAGCATGCAGTTTGCCTACATGGATTATCACTTCACAGAGGAGGCTGTCTTGTTAGCACCACACTCAGCTCAGACTCATCTGCAGCAGCCCAACACCTATGTAAGGATGCTCTTCATGGACTTCAGCTCAGCCTTCAACACTGTTCTACCGGACATGCTAGCTCTGAAGCTGCACAATTTGGGATTATCTACACCTCTCTGCTCCTGGATCAGTGACTTTCTTACCAACAAACCCCAAGTGGTAAGAATAGGGAAATGCACATATGCTCCACTGATCCTCAACACAGGAAGTCCTCAGGGTTGTGTCCTCAGCCCAGCTCTCTTCTCTGCCCTGAGTCTGTCCACCCCACAAACTGTAATGATCACAGTTTTTGGCTGTGTTTAATTTTTCCTGTTAGCCGTCTTAGCCTTCCATGTGATGACTGCTCTGTTCCTGATTGCTAGCACCTGTTATCGCCCTGATTACTGGCACCTTTGGTTAACACTATTTAAGCTTGCCATCCTTAGCAAGCTGGTGCCACATTCTAGACAGCCTTGTTGTGTTAGTGGACCTTCCAGCATTTCCCAGCCTGCCTGCCTGTGTTTGACCATCAGGCATGGACTGGTAATCGGGCGTACCGGGCATTTTCCCGGTGGGCCGACGTGCTGTTTGGGCCGGCAGACCCGACATGTATATTATTATTATTATTATTATTAATATTATATCAGCCTCGTTATATTTGCATAATGCATGAAGAAAAATAAAATCAGCAGCGCAAGAGTCTGTTCCGATCCTCCGGCCCTTACCACAGGCTACTGCAGCCCATTGGTTATCATCCCTGACAGCCTAAAGGGCTAGGGCAATCATAAAGTAGAAAAACACCTTCACGCTCCATGTGGAACTTTGTGCAGCGGTGTTCACAGTAGTAATGGATAAGAAACGCAAGGGAAGCGCAGAGAAACTGCGAGAAAAAAAGAAACGTGTTCTTCAAACGGACGTGACGAAATGTGTCAAACTGACTGACATGTTCCCAACAGCAGGCCCTTCATCTGCTCCGGTGTCTGATTTAAAATATACGGTGGTGGTTGTAGTCAGTGACGTGCGGTAGAGTTTATAGCTGGTGAGGCACTGATGTCATCAGAGTCAGATTTACAAATATATACACTCTTCAGAGTAGACTCATTGCAAAGTGCTAAAGGAGACTGATTGAGCCAAATCAATTCACCAAGAGACATGGAAAAAAATATTGATTCTTTGAAATATTGATTTGTCATTTGACTTGTAACAGTTTATGAGTTATGATGGATTTCTGCATTTGTAACACATTCTAAAACTATAACACACATTACGCAGATTTCATTACAACAACAAAACATGAATAATTATCGCTGTCTTACCTCTACTTGTAATTTAAGTCCATGCAGCGCTCTTTCTGAACAAAAATATCATCATTTTCCGGTAAAAGTTCTCTTTATCTTCTTCAGTTTTAAAAGTCTCTCAGTCTCAGTGGGGCTCACTACCAGGGAGGAAAGCCTTCCTTCATCAGCCCTCTTCCAGCTGTATGTTTAGAGTCTTTTTAGTTCTTTACTTGTTTAGCATAACTCGCTAATAAAACATACATAACTTGCTGTGATTCTACAGTCTGCCTAGAGGCCAAGGTACTGCCGGCCTCACCTACAACAATTGAATTCAGCGTCTTTTACGGATCCAGTAAAGGTTAGTGGCCTTTTCTGTGTAGCTTTAATTTCCCACTGCAAACTCATAGCCACTAATATGTCTCTCTCCTTTGCAGAGCAACCAGTTCTGTTCCCAGAAGCTTGTCTTTTCGGCTACACCGTTACTCTTATTTAAGTAATTTTTATGAATTCAGGCGTGTCAGACCAGGGACACATCTAAAAGTTGCAGGACATCGGCCCTTGAGGACTGGACTTTGACACCTGTGCACTACAGGGATGAGGTCAGCAATCTCACACAGTGGTGCTCCAGGAACAACCTGACCCTGAACAGCAGTAAGACCAAGGAGGTAATAATAGACTATAGGAGATCCAGGAGGACTGAACACGCCTCCTCTCACATACAGGGGAGGTAGTGAAACATGTGGACAGCATTCAGTTCCCGGGCATTCACATCTCCTCCAACTTCTCCTGGATTATGAACACCTCCCACCTGGTGAAGAAGACCCAACAATGACTCTTCTTCCTCAATAAACTGAAATGGTCTGACTTCTCACTAAACTGCTAAAGAACTGCTATAGAGCTACCATAGAGATTGTGTTATGCATCAGCATAACTGTGTAGTATAGGAGCTGCACAGTTCAGGGGAGGAAGGACTTAGCACAGGTGGTGAGAACAGTACAGGGGATTGTGGAATGCCGACTGGAGGATCTATACTCAATTTATGCAGAACGAGTCCAAAGTAAGGCCAGACACATCTCCATTGATGCCACCCACCCAGGCAATACGCTGTTTGCCCCTCTCCCATCAGGTAAACACTTCAGAAGTCTCAAACTCAAAACATATAAACTTAGAAACAACTTCTTCCCAAGAGCTGTGAGGGCTTTTGCCCCCTGATGGGGGACTGCAGTCCATCCATCCATCCATCCATTCTCTTCTGCTCATCCAGGGTCAGGTCACGGGGGTAGCATCTTCAGTACAGAGGCCCAGACATCCCTTCCCCAGCCACTTGGGCCAGCTCCTCCGGGGGAATCCCAAGGCTTTCAATTTGGGATTGGGGGGCACTGATCCTCATCCCAGCCGCTTCACACTTGACTGCGAACCGCTCCAGTGAGAGCTGTAGATCACAACCTGATGAAGCCAATAGATCCACGTCATCCGCGAATAGCAGAGACGCAATCCTAAGGCCAATCAAAATGTATCACCTCAATACCTTTATTGCACCTAGAAATTTTGTCCATAAAAGTTATGAAAAGAATCGGTGACAAAAGGAAACCCTGGCGGAGCCTAACTCCCACTGGAAACAAGTAAGACTTATGTGGACCAGGCACTGACACCGGTCATACAGAGACCTAACAGCTCTTTTTAAAGTGCCCCGTACTCCATACTACCGAAGTACCTCCCACAGGACACCTCACGGGACACGGTCGAATGCCTTCTCCAGATCCACAAAGCACATGTAGACTGATTGGGCAAACTCCAGTGCACCCTCTAGGATCCTGATGATTCAGTGTTCCACGGCCAGGACGAAAACCACAGTGCTCTTCCTGAATCCGAGATTCGACTATACGACAGACCCTTCTTTACAGAACCCTGCAATAGACCTTACCAGGGAGGTTTAAGAGTGTGATTCCTCTGTAGTTGGAACACATCCTCCGGACCCCCTTTTTAAATAGGCCCAATACGAAGACCACCACCTCAGTCTGCCAATCAAGGGAACTGCCCCCGATGTTCATGCAGTGTTGCAGAGTCACGTTAACCAACACAGCCCTACAACATCCAGAGCCTTAAGGTACTCAGGGCAAATCTCATCCACCCCCGGGGCCTCTCCTCTGAGGAGCTTTTTAACCACCTTAGTGACCTCAGCACCAGAAATGGGAGAACCAAACCCGGAGTCCCCAGGCTCTGCCTTCATAATGGAAGACGTGTTGGTGGGATTAAGGAGGTCTTGGAAATATTCCGCCCACCAACACACGATGTCCCAAGTCTAAGTCATCAGCACACCGCCCCCACTATAAACAGTGTTGGTACTGCTTCCCCCTCCTGAGATGCCGGATAGTGGACCAGAATCGCTTTGAAGCCGTATGGAAGTCTTTCTCCATGGCCTCTCTGAACTCTTCTCATGCCCAAGTTTTTGCCTCAGTGACCAGCCAAGCCGTCTGCCACTTTGACTGCCGTGATAGGACTCCTTCTTCAGCTTCACAGCTTCCCTCACCACTAGTGTCCACCAACGTGTTTGAGGGTTGTTGCTGATAGGCAGCTCGCTTAGAATGTTTTCTGAGACAATCCGCACTGGGTGGAAGAGACTTATCCGATTTACACAGCAGCTTGAACATATTGTACCTGGCATCATTCACAAATTGACAGTCTTTCTGTCCATACAAGTGACATACAAATTCTTCAAGCTGAAAGAACAACTCATTATTTACATCCCAGCTGGTTCCAAGAGTTTGGAAGCAGTTAGTAGCTGGCTCTGATTCTAGCATCAGCTTTAGAGCTTTCCCTTTTCCTTTAAAGGCACTAACAGTGTCACAGCCAGTGAAGACGTGTATACCAACAATAGCCCGACTTTTCCTAGGACCATGAACACTAGCTAGCTGAGAAATATCTATGATTGTCTCAGACAACATTTCAAGTGAGCTGCCTATCAGCTGGCAATATATAGAAGGTGTTTAGATCAATATATAAATGCCCCAAAACCAGAGGGCCATGGCTGGATGATGGAAGATGGAGTACTCTCCTACTGTTGGATGTTAGATTCCCCAGCTCCACCTGATGTCACAAACGACATTTCATGTAAGTGCAAGAAAAATGCATGTGAATCACAAATCTGTTTTTGCAAGAGGGACAATTTGCCATGTAGTGACCTGTGCCAATGTTTTAACTGTAAAAACTGTCCTGGAAATGCAGAAAATGAGAATGACACTGATGGAATATATACTAATGATGATGACTTGGAGGGTTCAGATGATGAATCATAATGTGATGTGTGTGCTAAGGTTAAGATTTACATATGAAGTGTAAACATGTGTCAGTCATGGCTATTTTCTTAAATTGATTGAAATCATGTATGTTTATGTATACAAGGTTTATACAAAAGTTTAAATAAAGATTTGTAACAATGTGTAATGTTTCTCTTCATTATTTTTCAACTGATATTATACTACTTGGTTTTATCTCCATTTTAGTTAAATCATACAACTTAAAAGAAAGAAATAAAATTCTAGGGAATAAAAAAAATACTGAAAATAAAAATAAAATAAAATATGGAATAAAAAATATAAAAATAGGTTTAAGGTCCTCCCACAGCTTACAGCAGATCTTGACGATATAACAGTCAAATGGGCAAAAGACTGAGCTATTTCTTTTTCCTTGCAATCCAGATCTATCCAGGACTTGCAGCATTCAATAAATTTCTGCCGATTGCCACCAGATAATGCTATTATTGGGCTCTCTTTATCGGTAAACAGATGCATACAACGTCTCACGGTGAACTGGTTGAACCCGTACAGCTGCCAATACAGCCATCTGATCGGCTGAGCAGCGAACCTCGGATCACGTGACCTCTTGGACCGGAGTGCTAAAGTTTACACTTTTAATCGGCTGTAACTTATTAATGTTACAGCCGAAAACGGTGTGAAAACGTGGGAACATTGGTGTTTTGAGATCAATGCAATATGTAGCAACAGATCCAAGTGCAAGAAAGTTGCCCCCTGACAGTTCATACGAAAATTCTTAAGGAGACGTCTTACAGATTCTGGCCCACGGACTATTATGAGTTAGTTCCTTATCCAGGCAATTGCTGGGGCCTCCATCTGAGTCTTCTGGAGTTTCTGACAAAGCAAATCAGGCTGAATTGTATTAAATGAACTGTGGAAATCAAACAACATTGATCATCACAGTGCTGTCTGCCTTTTCTAGATGACAGTAGGTTTGCTGAAGCAGGTGTATGATTATATCTTCACCTCTTTCGTTTTGTCTACAGGATGTTTTTATGGATGTTTTTCATTTTCTAAAATGTTTATTATTGAGAGTATTTCTGTAAGTATTATAAAATTTCATCTGTACTAAATTCTCTGTACATTTCTCCAATTTTAATTGATGATTATTCAACAGTTTACCTATTACCTATTCATCATAAATAACAAATAATGTTACATATTAATAACTGCATGACTGAAAAAGAAGTTTAAGCGCTCATTTCAAGATTCAATAATCCTTTATCGTCAACATGAGTTATCATGGTGAAATTCCCTTTAGGGCAGACACCGGGTTAGGATGTACACAAGTATCATGACAAGCACACTGATTTAGTATTTACAGGGTTTTTTCCCCACGCATAAGAGCATGCAAAAGATAAAAAAGTATGTAGCAGAGGCGAGAGCTCTGACATTGATTAGTTTGTTCATCATGAATAACGAGTAATGAGGTGATTTTGTGCAGTGTTCTCGAGGCTTCATTTATTTACATGAGCAATTTGATATTCCTAAAAACCACGTTCTGGATGCGGGAGTAGAGCTTCTTAGCTCTACTCCCGCATGTTGTCAGTAAGCCATGTTTCTGTGTGGATTACTACACAGAAACATGGACAATCTCACACACTTCATACATGAAGCTTTTGCAGACCTGTAGAGTTCTTTCATTGACAGACTGCTGCACCATAGTTGCTAAAAAGAGCGCTTCCATGGGGCCTAAATTACAGCTACGGTTAGACTCCCAACGGACTCAATGTTTATAAACATGCAAATTGTTCAAGGGATTCTTGATCTAATCAAGAATCTTTTACACTGTCTTTCAGATGCTGATGTCCAATTACTCATGCTTTAGCTTCACTAAGGTGTTTGCTTGTACAATCGTATTGCATAGTTTTCTCACATCGTCCTACTAACTGACTGCTGTTTTCTTTGTCTGTTTAACTTGAATATTGCATTTCTTTTTTACGTAATTTATGTTTTTCACTTACAAGGCTATATTTTCATTTAATAGCTGCACAAATTTCAATTTCCTCTTTCCAATAAGTTGATTCTCATAAGTTTAAATTTGCTTTTTCATTCTATTACTCAATCTAGCGCGTAACTCTGGTGTATCCTGTCTATGTGTTTTTGTCACTTTCATGCCCAAATTTCCCTATTGAGGTACAGTATATTCTATTGTATTCCATATTAACACAACATCAAATTATGACATGAAAACAAAAGCTAAATGCTCCATTTCTATTATTTAATTAACACTTTTTCCCAATTGTTTTGTTTACATTAGAGTGGTCGCCCCTGATGGCTACTCTGTCTGCATCATTC